>NC_060896.1:16977776-17277776 GCF_014805685.1 Silurus meridionalis | reverse complement strand
TTATTATTCTTTTCAACACACGAGTGCCTGGTAAAGTGCTAGTAACCTCTTCCAGGGCTCCAACAAGACCCCTTGCGATATGCAAAGTATCTGGGTCAGAAGAAAACTACATATGCCAAAGAAGTCAAAGACTTTTACTTTGTTCTACTGCTGTATTACATGACATGTATGATTGAGAAATGGTTATAAGTGGTTATAAGCGGAATGTGAGACTATAAAGTCTCAGAGGGGGGAGTAATGTCGAGAAAATATTTTAATCGACCATATCTAGCGTGTGTTATAATCAAACTAATATTATCAAACTAAATTAACCTAATTAACTTAATAAAGCAATATAGAACTTATTAGATATAATAGAAGTAGTCTGACAAAACCTATTTGATCTATATGTTAATCAAACCTTTAGTTACATCAAGTATTAATAATAATAATTGGGTATTTACATGTGTGAGTAGGATAGAATCTGACTGAATGTTATGAGTGTATAGAATAGGCAAAGAAGGACAGGAAACAAACTTGAGGGAGATTAAGCATCTTTATTGAAATAGCAAGGCGTACAGGCTTCAGCAGCTGCAGGAGACATGTAGGAGTAGCTAGGCCCAAGGCCGGGTGAAGACACAGAAGCATGGGCAGGAGACATGAAAGAGCGGCTTGGCCCGAAGCCAGGTGAAGGCACAGGAGCACGGTGACTTGGCAAAGCAACAGGCCAGTGTGAAGGATAGGGAGAAAACTGTGGTGTAGTGTCAGGAAGTAGGAGCATCCGTGACGGCTGTTGAGCTCAGGAGAAGTCTGTGTGCTCTTGTCACGCGTAGAAGTGCTCTGCACAATGCGAGGAGGCAGGAAGGCATCCTCAGGGACACTTGGGCTGGAAAGATGTTCAAGAAAATGAGTAAGCTCAGCGGCAAGTAAGGAGAGCTGAAACTGGCGAAATTGTCGGCGAAGAATGCCCAACTGAGTCGTTCTGGGAGGCAAACGTGGTGGAGCTGAGCAAAGAGACCAACAGAGATAAGATATTAGACAGGGTCAAATCACGGTGACGACGGGCATAAGCAAAAGATAACACTCATGCAAGAAAAAAGATTCTACACACAGTGTAACATTCAGTTCAGAATGCACAATTAAAATATAACCTAGGCGCATACAACTATTAATTAAAAGTATTATAATCAAGCACAGTATACAAACAATGCTATAACTCAATTAAATGAAAGTAGAATAGCAAAACAGCATTATAAAAGAATAAAGCATAACACTTACCCATTGCAAATGCAGGAGGACAAAATAGGCCGCAAAAGGTTGTTCACACTTGAGAGACTGAAGAACGTATGGTTGAATCCAGAGAGAAATAAGGGCTTTATACTCACTCATATTTTTTATGTATAAAATTATGGGCCGAATATAAGGGAAATTGGAAAAAACAGGAACTCCAAATATGGTGTTATTTGGAAGAATGAACACCAAGGCCAAAGATAAGGGAATTGACAAGGATAGGCAAGATCCGAGACATAAGGGACTTGGCAGAAGAAGGCAGACATAAGGGAATTGACAAGGATAGGCAAAGGGGACAAGGAACGGCAAGAAGGCAGACATAAGGGAATTTCTCAAGGCCAAAGAATTTGAAAAATAGAAAAGACACGGTGGCTACAGGGTATAAATACAAGCGAAACGAACAGTCAGTGTACTTCCTCACTATGGCGTGCTCTATCATTTGTTGATGTGCTGTTCATTTTGATGTGAAGTACCCACCTTCTACTGAGCTCTTTGGAACATGCATGGAAATAAAGAAGTTTTGCTTTTACTCATCCAGGACTGAGGATCCTTCATTGGCGGTTTGTGTCTATTATATTTGTGTTTTTTCTAGAATTGGCTGGGCATTATTGGGAATCCTCTGAGCAAAGAAATCCACCCTCGATGTGTCGCCTCAGAGACGGGCTCTGAGTTCCGACAGGTTTCACTCAGGAGACTAAATCTAACAGCAAATTGCATCAGCTAAATCAATTCTTAGATGAGCATGGTATCCTCAGGGTGGGAGGTCCGCTAAATCATGCAGCATTACACCCTGAGGCATCCTGCAATTCTCCCAACAGACAGTCAAATATTGACCTTACTCATCAAACATTATCATGAAAAAGTGCATCAACAAGGGAGAGGAATGACTATGAACAGGTTGCATTCAAATGGTATCTGGATATATTAAGATGCAGCAAGATACACTAAGTGCAGGAAATATAGAAGACCCACTGAAGAGCAGAGGATGGCAGATCCACAGGAACATATGGAGACCACTCCTCCTTTCACATACTGTGGAATGGACTGCTTTGGTCTGTTCTACATCAGTAAAGGAAGAAAGGAGCTAAAGCGTTATGGGCTTCTATTAACTTGTATGTTCTCAAGAGCTTCTATACCAGTCTGGGTTCAAATCGGCACATTTCACAGAGACGGCCCTTTTGGCTGTTTCTGAGAAACTGCATGGTCAGCCAAGCTGTCATCTGTACTTATCTTTCTGGACCTTTCAGCAGCATTTGACACAGTCAACCACAAGACACTTTTGTCAACCCTCAAGAGCCTCGGTATCAGCGGAACAGCATGGGAATTGTTTGCTTCCTACCTGGAAGGTTGCTCATACCAGGTAACATGGAGGGGATCCACATCTGCCCCGTGCAGCTTAACCACTGGTGTCCCACAATGCTCGGTACTTGGTCCCCTATTTTTCCCTCTATACCCACTCCATTGGTGATTTCATATCCTCCCATGGGTTTTCTTATCACTGCTATGCAGATGACACTCAACTAATCTTTTCTTTCCCTCCATCAGATACCACAGCTTCCGTTTGGATCTCAGCATGCTTGACAGACATATCTTGATGGATGAGTGCTCACCAACTAAAACTCAACCTCAGCAAAACAGAACTGCTGGTCATCAAAGGCGATTCATCTCCAGGTCAAGATCTCCAAATAACACTTCATGACTCTCTGCTCTCCCCTTCAGCGACTGCTCGTAACCTTGGGGTATCTATGGACAATGAACTGTCCTTTTTCCCACATGTTGCTAATGTGTCTCGTTCTTGTAGATTTCTTCTCTACAACATCCGAATGATTCGACCATTTCTGTCCACACAGGCTGCCCAGGTGCTTGTTCAGTCTCTTGTGATTTCAAGACTCGACTACTGCAACTCTCTGCTGGCAGAGTCCACTGCAAATGACCCAAAATGCAGCTGCACGGCTTGTGTTCAATCAGCCCAAGTTCTCCCACACCACCCCGCTGCTGCGGTCCCTTCACTGGCTTCCAGTAGCTGCACTTATCAGATTCAAAACACTGATGCTTGCCTACAAGGCCAAAAATGGACCTTACCTCAGTGACCTCATTACATCTCGCACTGCACCACACTGTCTGAGATCCTCCAGCACTGCTCGACTGGTACCACCTTCTCTCAAAATGAGAGGTAAGTACACTTCAAGGCTCTTCTCTGTTCTGGCACAAAGGTGGTGGAATGAACTTCCCCTAGATGTCCGTACAGCAGAGACCTGACTATATTCAAGCGACGACTGAAGACCTACCTCTTCCTGAAACACTTAAACAGCATACAGGCGTGGCAGGGGGGCTCTGTAGCGCCCCTGTAATGCAAAAACAAACATTGGTGCACAAATCGGGCAATTAGGTGGATTTTTTGACAGTTGCATGTGGTGAACTTTTAAATACTTCTCCTAGGATATTCATGCGATTGACACCAAAAGTGGTAAACATGATGATGAGACATTGTAGATGATAAATTGCGAAGGGATTTTTGATATCTGGAAACCAGAATGGCCTGCACCGAAAGGTGCAAAGCTCTATTGTTTTTGCTCGGATTTATTAGGGCCCGAGCACCGAGGAGCAGGCCAGAATGGCCTGCACCGAAAGGTGTGAAGCCCTATTGTTTTTGTTAGAATGTATTCTTTTTTAGGGCCCGAGCACCGAGGAGCAGGCCAGAATGGCCTGCACCGAAAGGTGCGAAGCCCTATTTTTTTTGTTCGAATTTATTCTTTTTATTTTTATTTATTTATTTTTTTTATTTTTTTTACACACATTGGCCATTTGGGGTCACCTAATTTTCTTCCTGAGTATCATTTGTTCTCCCTAAGAAACACCATTGAAAGGGTTCAGTGTCTGAACATTGACCACTTGCCTGATTATTACCCACTGTCATCTTACACGTTGCAAGGTTGTAGGGTAGTTCCACTGAAACACAGCATAGTGTCTCATTAGATCAATACAAGTTGTAACATTGGATTGTATTGATAAAACTAAACTAGTTTTAAACTAAAATAGTGCAATTCAAACTAATATTTTTGCTTCATATTTTACTTTCTGTTGTTTGCACAGCTCAACACACATAACTTATGAAATTTCTGATATAGTTTCAACATCAATCTTTTACAAGTTTCTTTCTTCTATTGAACATAAATGAAAACACGTTCAAAAATGTATATCAGAATGTAAAAAAAAACAACTTCAAAAGTCTTTGGTTATATTTTCTTTTTTATTGGAAAATATATTTTATGTTCAAAAGAAGAAAGATACTCATACAGGTTTGAATTGAAACAGATTAATTGTGCTCAAATGGGCCAATTATACCTTTAATTAATTTTAGAGTCACCAAATTAATTATTTTTCTCTTTTTTAGTCATGAATGAATCGGAGCAAAGTTGTTTAACCACTGCAATTGCTGAGATTCTCAAAGATATTTCATCCTCGGTGCTACAGTCAGTGGTGGAGACACTGAACTCACTTGGAGTATCTTCACCTGAAGATTTCCGATATGTTCAGGAAGCAGATCTCTTGCCCGTATTATGACCCATTCAGGCACGAAAACTTGTGTCTGACTGGAGCCAGATCAGTAAGTGCATTTCAGTTTTATGATAAAATATAAAAATTTAAAAGTTTTCTTAAATTGGTTCCATAAGTGATCATTTTTACCTTTGTCCTCTTAGAAGAAATTTCAGATAGCTTGCTAAGTTCTAGAGACAGCTGCAGTGGCACACGGTCTTCTTCATGCTCATCATCACCAGTGTTGGGCAACGTTATTTTTAAAAGTAATGCATTACAATATTGAGTTACTCCCCAAAAAAGTAACTTATTACGTTACTTAATTACTTTTTATGGAAAGTAACGAGTTATATTACTTTTGCGTTACTTTTGCGTTACTTGTATCTCTTTCACGCCTTACAGGTGTAACAGGTGTAATATAGATATATAGATTTGCCATTAAGAAATAAGTTAAATTAGGGCAAAAGACATGTGTGGGCTGCACACTGGTGATGTGGAGGGAGAACATACCTTTCTCTGTCATCTCATAAAACTTTGTGCAATTCCGTAAATATGACCTTGTCCTCGTCTACATCATTTTCTGCTTCATCATCAGCTTGAAACATTCTGAACGCTGTTACAAAGTTTGCGCTATTATCAGTGACCGTGGCAGTTTATCTTCCCACATGAGCTGTGAATTTCTATCTCCGCTGCGATGGCATCGTACATGTGTTTCCTACGGAGAACTTTTATTCTGAGCAGTCCATAGATCTGCAGTGGTGAAAAGTCGGCAAAAGTTTTCTATATTTCTGTCTCCATTTCCATATATTCAACATTATATACACACACACACACACACACACACATATCTGTAGTGCTGTGCTTTGCATGCAGATGTTTTTTTTTTTTTGAAGTGGTATTTTTTGCAGTTGACAAGAGCTTTTCACCAACACATAATCTACACTTAACCATTATTCCTTTCTCCTTTTCCTCGACTATTTAAAAATAATAAGATACCTCCATCACAATAATGTAATTCTCTGGTTTGCCATCTCCGCTTCTGACCAGCTTCTGTTCCCGCGGCTCGCACATATGAGTGCGCGATTCTACGTGACTACGTTCATTTTAATTCAGTATTTATTATTTTATGCAAAATAATTTAACTGGAAACTCGCATTACTTTTTAAAAAAAGTAACTTAGATATGTGTACATTTATAAAGTGTGAGAATGTATTTTATATGCACTTGCAGGTGCCTTGAGAATGAACTCATTGTACCAAGATTTTTGTTGCTAAAATGTTACTCCACAGCTTGATTAGGCAGGAGTAGTTGAAGGTCACCGAACATGTTTCTGTTTTTCTACGTGTATATTCTGTTCCTCCTTACACATATCTATGTCTTAGCTGGCTTTAAAATAACAATGTTGATTAATGCTGAGCCTGGGTACAGCACGAAAAGCATATAGGAGAGGATTATGTTCTGTTTTATTTACAACGAACATCTGTTTTCACCTCCTGTGTTTTACTGCCTAGTCGGATGCTCATCTCGCGAGAAGGGACGATGACTCCCTCCCATTGCGCAATAACCCCGCCTCCGTGGCACCTTTGTTGCAAAGCTGTGTGTATAAATACTTTGTTCTGATACATTTTTTTTGAACAGTGATCTTGAATAAACCAGACGTGATTTGATTCGTGTGGGTTGTTCTTTCATTGTTCCGAGGCCTCTACAGTGTGGTAAAGAGAGAGCATAAGGACCTGAGGGGAAAATCTTCCTAACATAAAGTAACACGCTACTTTACTCATTACTCCAGAAAAGTAATATTATTACGTAGCGCACGTTACTTGTAACGCGTTACCCCAACACTGATCATCACCATCCCCAACATTTGGCAAGGCTTCCACGGTTGCTTCTGACTGGGCTAACAATTTTAAAATACCATGGGAGAAGTTGCCAGAAGCATTGATGCAATATTTAGAAAGGCAGAAAAGACCAACACCAAGATTGCGACGAGATATGGTGAAAATTGTCGTGTCTCCAGTCTCCAAAGTCTCCAGGTAAGCAAAACTCTACAGCCATTGCCAAAAATATGGTGGCCAAATACCCTGCATCCTTGCAGGATGTTATTGATGGTGATATAGTTGGTGCAGGATATCACTCACTACCTAAGCAGATCCATAATCGTGTAGAAAATGTGAAAAGGACCAATGTTTCGAAAATCCGAAAATGCAGCAGAACAGAAGACACTGACACAGAGGAGGTTTCTGCTGAAAGAAAGGCAGCGGTTCAAGACACTTACGGCTGTGTAAATTGGAATGTAAAATTTAGGCTATTGAATAAAACCAAAGAGAGTCTGCTGGAAAAACAAGAAATGATGAAGTCTGAAGCAACAAATTTTGATTTGGAAGAAGTTAGCAACCTCCTGGAAGCAACATACTACACACAGCGCAAAGACATAAACAATGGAGCAAGCATACACCAGCTTTGTAAGAACTGGCCATTTCTATTTCAAGAGGTTGGTATGTGTACACACTTCAAGCAGCTAACTGAAATTGATCTGAAGGAGATGTTTCTTAAAAGCTTGGTTTATCCATGCTTTATGGTCTGATATCCATTACTGGTTTACCCAAAGGTTTCCCATTTAAGAAATTTCACTGTGAAGGACATTATCTTGTAATGAACAATAAAAAAGACGACTTTCTTGTTAATAATATACTTCTGATTGGAAAATGTTATATACACTATATACACTTGAAAGTGTGATATACCTGTGAAATACCTGTGCTCTGAGCTGCTGAAAGATAAACTCCTTAGAGAAATAGTTGTGAAAAGAAGGAGGAAGACAGTGAACAATGTCTTGCTTGGTAGGCTACTGTTTAGATACAAGGCGTGTAACAGGCACTGTCTTTCATTAAAGCCTGGGTAAATTTCATTAGTTTCAGTGTAGGCACCTGCAGCTTATAGACAGGTGTGGCGTATTTATGTTCAAAATAAAAATCTTTGTAAAATTCAGTGGGTGCAGCTTATATTTGGGTGCGCTTAATAGTCCGCAAATTATATATTTGTATTTTCATGCACCTGTTCTGTATATTGTCATGTAAATTGTACTTGTTATTGCCACATTGTTTGTATATGGATAATTGCTTTATAAAGAAGACAAAAAAAAAAAGAAAACAGTTGTACTTCCTGTATATCTTGAATGACAGATGTCTTGTACAATGACAGGTAAGTGTTCCATTCACAAACTATACCTACCTTTTTGCAAATGGAACACTTACCAATCATTGGACAAGACACCTGTCATTCAAGATATACAGGAAGTACAAGAGACTTTTTTTATGATATAGAAATAAATGAAATTACTCAAATGGGAGTAAAACGTTGTAATTGATGATCTGTTATAATTATAGTGCTATCTACAGAATTATTCATAAAAGTTTTTTCTATTTATAAAATAGTATATTAATAGTATGAACTTTTTGCCTGATATTTAAAATTATATTATTGAAAAAGTTAGTGCAGTTCTTTTATTCCCAGTTCATATCAACCAAGTTACAAAAACAGCCTTCTTTCACCTTAGAAATATTTCTAAGCTAAGAAACATGTTATCTATATCTGATGCAGAGAAGCTCATCCATGCGTTCATGACCTCCAGAATAGACTATTGTAATGCATCACTAGGTGGATGTCCTGCATTATTGATAAACAAGCTTCAGTTAGTTCCGAATGCGGCAGCAAGAGCTCTTACAAGGTTAAGAAAATATGATCATATAACCCCAATCTTATCATCCCTGCACTGGCTTCCTGTTATGTTTCGAATAGACTACAAACTACTACTTCTAACTTATAAAGCCCTAAATGGTTTAGCTCCCATGTTTCTATCCAGTCTTTTAACACGCTACAATCCGTCACGCTCCCTGAGATCTCAAAACTCTGGACTTCTAGTAGTTCCTAGAATCACTAAAGGCGGTAGAACATTTTCACATTTATCTTCAAAACTTTGGAACAGTCTTCCTGACAGTGTTCGGGGGTCAGACACACTCTCCCAGTTTAAGTGCAGATTAAAAACGTATCTTTTTAGCAAAGCCTACACATTACTTACTTCTCACATCATAACCTTGTGCTCCAGAACATCTGATCACATGCACATTATCAACTTGTGCTGTTAATATCATGAACAGCAGCTATGCTAAATTCTCTCCACTGCTTCTCTTTCTCTCCCAATGCCGAGGCATCCTGAGGTTTGGCCAGCTCCAATCACGTCCCACTTCATAAAGATTATGGACCTTTGAAGAAGTAGATGCCAAACTTGCAAACATCCTGTACCATCTAGGGACGTACCAGTGCCAATTGGATCCCACTACATGTGTGGAGTTTTGACATTGGACCTTCTGGAGTGTTTAAAGGCTCTGGCATGGAGAAGCTGGTGCTGGATCTGTGATGATCACAAATATTGAGCTCAGTAGCTCCTAGTTTTATAACCATAAAGACTGTATAAGACTGTAAAAAGAACATTACTTATAATCTTATACTCCAGTACTCATGTTAGTTCTCACTCTCCAGTGTTCTGTATTGTTGAAAGATTTATTATCAAACTCTTGATGTCACCCAAATGAGGATGGGTTCCCCTTTTGAGTCTGGTTCCTCTCAAGGTTTCTTCCTCATAACATCTAAGGGAGTTTTTCCTTGCCACAGTCGCCGCGGCTTGCTCATCAGGGATAAATGCACACCATTCACCTTGACTGTTGATTTGTGTAAAGCTGCTTTGAGACAATGTCTGTTATGAAAAGCGCTATAAAAATAAACTTGACTTGACTTGACTCAAACTTGTCTCAGTCCTAAAATATGTTCCTTTTTGCCATGGTATAAGGATTACAACCACATCTTAAAACAGACACTCGGAATGTACTGGCCCCTTGTGGGAAGAGTTAATTGTGTTTTTGAGTTTCTTGTGTTTTGTCCATGCAGAGCCACCGTAGTTCAGGTATTCTCTTAACATTCCTACAGCAAGTCATTAGCAGAGTGTTAAAGTCTTTAAACTAATATTTTGGCTCCTGAACATATCTGTCTGTAAGTATTTGTTTGATAGTGATCTTAGCTTACATTAGATACCAATTTTAGTAATTTTAGCATGTTTTCTATTTCTAATTTGTAAGAAAATATGTGGCGCTATTACCGTTAGCTTCTCTAATAATAATAATAATAATGCATTTTATTTCATGGCGCCTTTCAAAACACCCAAGGTCACCTTACAGACAATATACAGGTCATTGCATAAAACAGAACACACAACAGAAAAGCATATGCATGTAAGATTCATTTAAATCTCAATAAAACATTTTATAAAAAGGCCTGTATAAAAAGATATGTTTTAAGACGCTTTTTAAAGGTCAACAAGCACTCGCTATTGCGAACATCAAGGGGAAGAGAGTTCCATAGTCGGGGGGCAGCATAACTAAAAGATCTGGCACCCATGGTAGTCAGTCGAATCCAAGGTGCCACAAGAGAAATTGAAGATGAAGATCTAAGTGCGCGTGAAGGAGTGTAGACATGAAGAAGTTGAGTAAGATATTGTGGTGCAAGATTATGAAGTGCCTTATAAGTGAGTAGCAAGATTTTAAATTCTACTCTATACTTTACTGGAAGCCAGTGTAATTGCTGAAGAACCGGAGAGATGTGAGCCGTATAAGGTGTTCTAGAGAGAACACGGGCTGCGGAGTTCTGAACCATCTGAAGTTTATTCAGCAATTTGGAAGGAATACCTGTGAGAAGTGCATTGCAGTAGTCTATACGTGAAGTGACTAGTGCGTGAATAAGAACAGCAGTATTATTATTTGAAAGAAAGGGACAAAGACGGTTAATATTCCGCAAATTAAAGTATGCAGTCCGCGTGATATTATTAATTTGTGCTTCAAAAGATAGTGTACTATCCATGATGACACCCAAGCTTTTAACCTGAGAGGAAGGACAGATTGTGGTATTATCAATGGTGAGAGAGAAACAGTTTAGACATAACAGATTTAGTGCCAACCAGCAAAGCCTCAGTTTTGTTGCCATTTACCTTCAAGAAGTTCGCTGAAAGCCAGTCTTTAATTTCAGATAGACAGCTTAAGGATGGTGGAGGAAAAGAACCGGTGGGTTTGGCAGACAGGTAGAGTTGGGTGTCATCCGCATAGCAGTGAAAATTAACACCATATTTCCTTAAAATGTAACCAAGAGGGAGCATATATATAATAAAAAGAAGCGGGCCCAAAACAGAGCCCTGGGGTACACCAGTGGTGATCGTTGATAATCTTGAACTAAAACCTTTTAATTGAATACGCTGACTGCGTCCAGATAAATATGACATAAACCAAGACAGAGCAGTGCCAGTAATACCAATGGAAGCTAACCTGTCAAGAAGTACCTTATGTGAGACAGTATCAAAGGCAGCGCTCAAGTCAAGGAGGACAAGTATAGTTAAAAGCCCAGAGTCGGCTGCCAACAGCAAATCATTGGTTATTTTGACAAGAGCAGTCTCAGTGCTGTGGTGGGGACGAAAACCAGATTGGAATTGTTCATACAAGTTATTATTGGAGAGATGTTCATGAATTTGAATTGCAATACACTTTTCCACTACCTTGGAGATGAATGGTAAATTTGAAATTGGACGGAAATTGTCAAAATTTGATGGGTCACCTCCTGGTTTCTTAAGTATGGGTGTAATAATAGCAGATTTAAGAGATGGAGATACAAGACCAGAACTAAGTGAAGCATGAACAATTTTTGTAATCAACGGCAAAAGAGCTGGTAAACAAGCTTTCACTAAGGGGGTTGGTAGAGGGTCTAACTGACAAGTTGAAGATTTAGATTTACCTATCAGACCCATTATCTCTGAAGCAGTAGGTAGTGTAAAGTTAGAGAAAACAGAATGGGAGGTGAGTGCAATATAAACTGAGAGGAGTCATTGTGAAGAGTACCAATAAGTATTTGCTGATGTACATTTTCAACCTTAGATGCAAAGAAAGTCAAAAAACGATCGCACAGGTCAGTGGAATACATATCAGACGGCAAATAATCAGGTGGTTTTAGAATATTGTTTACCACCAAAAAAAGAGACCTAGAGTTCCCATTGCTAACTGCAATTCTGTTGGAGTAGTAAACAGATTTAGCTTCAGTCAGTGCAGTTTTATAATTTTGAATATGTTCAACATACATTTCCTTATGAACAGTAAGGCCAGTCCTGGCGACAGCCGCTCTAACCTCTGACCTTTAGTTTTAAGTTCACGCAGTTCAGGTGTGAACCAGGGAGCTGAATGTACAAATGAAACAGTTCGAGTTTTCACAGGTGCGAATTCATCCAAGATCATTTTCAGTCCGTCATCATAATATTTAACTAGTTCATCAGCAGTAGAGAAATCAGATTTACTGGAGAAGATGGCAAGTTCATCAGCAAGAGTAGGCAAATCAATGTTTTTAATATTCCGAAATGAAATCGGACGGCACAGGTTTGCCTTAAAGATGGCCAGCTTGGCACAAAAAGACACCAAAAAGTGATCTGATATAGAAAGATCAGAAACAGTACAATTAAAAGGTATTATACCGGAGCAACAAACGAGATCAAGAATATGCCCCTTGATGTGAGTGGGCAGTGTGTTAAATTGTTGTATACCAAAGCAATCCAAACATGATAAAAATTCGCTTGTAACTGCATTACTGGTATTATCTATATGAATGTTAAAATCACCCAGAAGGATAACATTTGGAGATATGGAACATAGATGAGTCAAGAGTTCAGATAGTTCAGTTAAAAAGGCATTATTGCTCTTGGGGGGGCGGTAGATAGTTGTAAGAATTGTAGGAATCGCACCATTGATTTTTATGGCAATTGATTCAAAAGAGGAATATGTGGAAAGAGTTAACTGAGATACTTTCAATTTCTCTTTATAGAGTGTTGCTAGTCCCCCTCCCCTTCCTGTATCGCGAGATTCACAGACATAACTATATCCCGGGGGAACAGACTGGTTTAAATGAAAAAAGTCATCTGGTTTCTGCCATGTCTCGGTTAGACAGAGAAAGTCAAACTTACGATCAGACAGCAGATCGTACACCAGGGGTCCTTCAGTGGAAAGCGATCGTATATTCAGTAATCCAAAGGAAAAATTGTTCTTACTAGAATCGTTGCCAACCGACCTAGCCGGATTAATTAAAACACTACGATCAACAGTCCGTGTAGGTCTCCTAGGCAGGCGAGGTTTAGATGACCAAAAGGACTGTATTTGACATGATCCATCGATGTTATAGCTTCGCCAAGACCCGCGGTGTATATATTTCCGACGCGGTATGTACATGATATCCAGGGGAAGATGTGGAGATGACAGAAGATTAGAAGAACGCAAACGGAGCTGCGTTAGTTCCGCCGCCGAATACTGGAGCATCATCCATGCTACAGAGTGGTATACTGCAGAGAGGACGACCCAGATACAGCTCATCCGCACCAGCAGCCCAGCGATCCCCACAGCCGAACCGCACGCCAGATGCACCACGACGAGCAGTCAACAACCGGCAGTCAAATCGGCAACCGCAGGAAGCATCAATAGTCAAGACGCAGGGAGATCAGCTAGCATACAGTCCGAGATAATGTTGTACAAGCCGGCTGAATCAGCACAGATCACAGGTCAGACTCCTTAAAATGGTTAAAGTGTTTTAAAAACAGTCCATAGATGCATCCATGCATTCACAAGTGCAGGACGATTCTGGAGCGATAAAAGTTGTAAAATTTTAAAAATTCCCTCCCTGAGCAGCGGCAGCCAACAGCGCCAGCGTTCACCTGGAAGTTAGCTTCTCTATGGCATTTTCTATGTATATTAGCATCGTGCTAATCGCTCGCTAATGAGATCGGTTTTCTAAGCTTTTAGTTAATTCTAAGCTACTTATTTTATAATTGCATTGTCTATTCACCCTGTTGAGAGTGTAATGTGCATTCTCTTGTTTTCTGTATGTTACAGTTTTACAGTCTTTCCAGTAAAACACACTAAATGAGCAAGACGCTTCCTAGTTCTTTATTGGAGACTGTTCGCTATCTGTAAAGCTAGTTCTCACACACTAGTAAAGGCAGAATACGGAAATTTGAATGAAAAGTGTCATACTTTTCCTAAAAGACTAAATAGCAATTATTTCAAATAGCATAGAAGGAGAGCCTCTAGAGTTATAGAAGTTCTTACTGCTTCTAGATCAGCTTATTTTTCTAGAAGCACCACATTAACATGCACACAATCAGTAGGCAGTGATGATTTCATGAACCTTTTAAATAATAAAATAAATATATAAATTTAATATAAATATACGCTATACATTATATATTATATATACATACATAAACTGTGTAAAGTGCAAAACACATTTACAAATCAGAAAACAAATTAACAAATCCAAAAACGAAATAACAAAAAGGTAGGTATAGTTTGTGAATGGAACACTTACTGATCATTGGACAAAACACCTGTCATTCAAGATATACAGAAAGTCAGAAATATTATAACTTTGTTTCTTGTACGTGTAAAGTTCTTTGTTTACTTTAAACTAGTTTTATTAGTGCACCTTTAAATATAAACAAATAACAGAAGTAAACATTGGCAAGCAAGGACAAACCGCAAAAGGTAGATATAGTTTGTGAATTTACACTTACCGATCATTGGACAAGACACCTGTCATTCAAGATATACAGGAAGTACAACAGTTTTTTTTTTTTTGTCTTTTTCTTTTTTTTTAATTAAGCAATTAGCCATATACAAACAATGTGGCAATAACAAGTACAATTTACATTACAATACACAGAACAGGTGCATGAAAATACAAATATATGCACATATAATTATGGGAAAGAGGGTAAAAAGATTAATAATAATAATAATAATAATAATAATAATAATAATAATTATAAAATTTAATAAAAAAGGACAAAAATAAATAGGGCTATGGTTTATTCTGTAAATCATATTTTTCTATAAAGGACATAAGATTCATTGCTTTTTTCTTTTTAATAATAATAATAATTTTTTTTATTATTATGCATTTTTTTTTAACTCTCTTTCCCCTAAATGTATGTGTATATATTTGTATATTCATGCACCTGTTCTGTGTATTGTAATGTAAATTGTTCGTGTTATTGCCATGTTGTTTGTATATGGCTTACTGCTTAATAAGAAAAAAAAAAGACAAAAAAAAGACTATTGTACTTCCGGTATATCTTGAATGACAGGTGTCTCGTCCAATGATCCGTAAGTGTTCCATTCACAAACTATACCTACCTTTTCCGGTTTGTCTGGATTGTTGTTGTGTTTTCGGATTTGTGCATTTGTTCATTTGTTTTTACATTTGTTATTTTCTTTTCAGATTTGTTATCTTGTTTGCCGATTTATTATTTTGTTTTTGGATTTGTTAGTATTTTATTATTTGTTCATTTGTTTTGCACTTCTCGGCCACCATATCCTCCCCTTATAAGTGCAAACCTATAATACAGAATGCTAGAACAAGAAAGAGAAGTATTTACTTTTATATGCAGTTATCTTACTTGCATTATTCTGCAAAGTTTTATTTAAAAATCTAAATCAAAATTTTGACAGTAATCTTCTGGGACCCCCTCCCATCCCTAGAAAGCAGATTCTTCCCGTCCTCCCTGCATGTGCTAAATACGTTAATTATTCCATGGGAGATCCACTTGATTTGAAACACAGTCTTGTGGGTCTTAAATCTAAGGATATGGTGAGTTTCGGCATGGGTGACCCGCCCCTGTCTTCGAGCCTTCCATTGCCAGACACCTCAACCCCTCTCAAGGCGGACTGCTCGCCCCACCCAAGCCTGTCCTACCAGGTAAGAGGGATCGCTTCTCCACGTCCATTCAGCAGGCTTCGTTCAAAGCCTCAGCTATTTCAATGAGAGCTCTTAACGTCTCCTCACTGTTGTCCACATATCAGGCCAAACTCCTGTTTGATTTGGGACAACAACTGGAGAAAGGGTCACCATCACCCAATCTCTGGAAAGAGATCATTACAGTTAACGATCTTGTTCTCCGTAATGCCCATCAAGCTGTCCAAGCAAGTGGGCCCTCTATGGCTTTATCGGTGGTTGGAGAATGCATGCTGTGGCTTAATCTATTTGGTCTCCCTTACAGTAAAAAAACGTGATTCGCTGGAGATTGGACAGGCTCTTTTTGGCCCTGCCGTTGCGCTAATGCAGCAGTGCTGCAATAATAAGAAGAAGGAGGACAAGGATTTCAAAATGTGTCTTCCGAGGAAGCCGACACCATGCCAGACGCCCTCTGTGCGGCCGCCTAACGCATCTGCTGTGGGACGCCATTCCCACCATACAGGCAGAACCGGAAAACCACCAGGCTCAGCAGAGTGGCCCCACCCCTGCTAGGCCCAGGGGTAAAAGACCCTTCATCGCAGCTGATGTTTGGTCACAAGGGGCTTTCGGTCTGGTTAATCTCTATCTCTATTTTGAACTTCAACGCTCCCCATGTCGTCCAGGGTGCGTTTGTCTGTTCGCAGGGTAAAGGATGTGAGAAAAAGTGTGCAATCAGTGTTACCACGCAGCCCCCTTCACATTCCTCTCACAAATTTAATAAAGGCTCCGGTCCGTGTTTAAAAAGATTTAAAAAAGCTAATGAATCAAATGAATTTTTGATGTCGTTTTTGAGAGAGAATTTCTCTCTAGACTCCTGCATGTCGCCCCTAGTTCACCCACTACATGGTGCCATTGCAGCAGTAATGAGCGATCCGGCCGGACCGACTCTAGGCAGTCCACCAGGCTGCGTGGGGATGCTCGGGAGTCATGTAAATGGCTGATTCACACAATCACGGGGTTACAGATTTCAGTTTGCCAGGGCACCCCCGCATTTTAACTGAGTTATTTTGTCGCACATGGACGAGAGCTCTGCTCACATGACGAAATCTACTCCCTCCTCGAGAAGGGGGCGGTTCGATTTGTAGCTCCGCACCTAAGCAATCAGGGCTTTTACTCTCGCTATTTCCTGGTCCCGAAAAACAACGGTTCTCTCCGTCCTATTCTGAATCTCAGAATGTTGAACAAAAATTTGAGGAAATACAATTTCATAATGCTCTCACAAGGCTTTCTTGTACATTCAATCAAACAGAATGATTGGTTCAGCTCAATCGATCTAAGCAATGCTTTTTTCCATATAAGCATTTATCCTCTGCACATAAGATTTTTTTTTTCCGCCTAGCAAGGTGTGTGTTACGAATTCACGGTCCTTCCATTCGAGCTTGCACTAAGTCCAAGGACTTTCTGTCTGTGTGCAGAAGCGGGGCTTGCACTGCTAAGAACAATGGGTCTCGAGATTTTGACATACATAGATGATTGGCTGATTATAGCCGATTAGCTATAATCAGAGCCATAGCCCCTCCCATTGCGCACAGACCCCCTGGCCCAAGCGAATGGGGAAATCTACCATCCTCACCCAGAAAGGGTGGCTCTCTGGGCCTGTCCCATAAAAGGCCAAATTTTGGGCTTCCCCCTCATGTTATTGCAACTATTCAGAACGCCAGGGCCTCTTCCACCTGTTCCCTCAATGCTTGCAGGTGCCCTGTTTTTGAAGAGTGGTGCGAGAGGCACTAGCTCATTTCATATCTGTGCTCAGTCGCTGATATTTTGGGCTTCTTGCAGGACCTTATCGTGGAAGAACCTTTTTCTACGATTAAGGTCTATTTAGCGGCTATCACTGTGTGTGATGCTGGGTTTGGTGGCACTATGGTGGGGCAACACCCCCTTATCCGTAGATTTATGAAGGGTGCTCACCGCTCCTTACCAGTCAGCAGAAGTGTAGTCCCAGAATAGGACCTCCCCATGGTTCTGGAGGTGCTGGCCCAATGGCCTTTTGAGCCCCTAGGGAATATATCCCTTAAACTCCTGTCCATAAATACTCCTGCTTCTGGCCTTGGCTTCTGCCAAACGTGTCAGTGATTTGCATGCACTCTCGGTTCGTTCCTTGTCCACCAAGTTCTCGCTCAATGGGGATAAGGTTTTGCTCAGGCCTAACCCGGCCTTTATGCCTAAATGCTTTCCAGCTTTCACTGGTAGTGTGACCGAGCTCTCTGCTTTTCACCCTCCTCCTTTATTCTCTGTGGAGGACCAGAGGCTGAATGCTTTATGCCCTGTGAGTGCCCTGTGGGGTTACATCGACAGGACTAGCCCCTTCATAAGGAGCTCTTTGTTTCTTGGCCCCCCTGAACACGGGGAATCCCATCTCTAAGCAACGCCTTTCTCATTGGCTTGTGAAAGCTATCTGCTTAGCGTATGACTCTAAGAATGTGCAGCCTCCAGGTGGTCTCAGAGCTCACTCCATTAGAGGCTTGGCTGCTTCTCGGGCTCTGTTTAGAGGGTTTCCCTTGCAGGACATTTGTGCCGCTGCAAGCTGGTCCTCTCCATATAATTTTGTCAGGTACTACTGGCTTGATGATACCCAGACCTCGGTGGCTAATGCGATCTTAGGTATAGGCTCTTTGTAGCTTTGTGCTACTAAGCCTGCACTCCCTTTAACCCTGACTGCCCAGTCCAGTTTATGCATGTATTTAAGCATGTTAGTTTGTACCCTTTCGTGACAGCCAGGTCCAATTACATGTATATCAACATGTATTTTTCTGCATCCACCGAAATTGCCCCGTTTGCTGCACGATTGCCCGTTACCTGCCATTGGGCATGGGCTCCTGTCTATTAAGCCAGACTTGGTGCATTTGGATGCTTCTGCAGAGGTCAGGTGCGGATGCCCTTCCCATAGGTGGATCTCTCTACTCGATGTTTTAGAGAACCGGGGTTATGAACAGTAACCTATTGATTTCATTGTCCGGCATGTCCGCACTACCACAGCGAAAGGTAAGGTACACACTCGCTGTTTTCCTGCTGCTTGTGTTCTCAAGGTCGCTGCACATGACCCCACAATCCTGAATTAGAACTTTGGAGCTGTTGTCTGCCTTGCTGGAATGAACGGCACCAGACTGAGGCAAAATGAGATCCTAATTATGGACTTCGAGATTCTGGTTGAGATGGTACGCAGCACATTGCCCACAATGATTATAGTGTCAGGACTGCTTTTCACATACTAGCTAAGAATTGAGAGGTTTAGTAGACTTTTTGCTTTGAATGAATGGCTACAGTTATGGTGTCAAGAACACAAACTACCCTTTGTTGATTACTGGAATGTTTTCTGGAATCATCCCAGTTTTTTCCAATCTGATGGCCTTTGTACCTCAGCAGACCTGTCAGATGACATCTCCAGGATGCTGCACCCAATCTGACTGGTAAGACATATACATACACATACACATACGCATATAGCCTTTTTTATAGAAACAGTTTCTGTTCCCCATATAGTCCAAGGAATAAATACAATACAAAATCCAGAAATAATCTTATTACAGTTAAAAAGAGCAACGTGAAATAATCAAACATAAAAAAGTTTAGACTTAACATTAGCTCACTTACACCCAAAGCACTCATTGTAAAAAGGATAATTAGAGATAATAACCTCTATGCACTCTGTCTCACCGATACCTGGATTAAACAAAATTATTACATTGGTTTAAATTAGTCTACACCATCAGGAAATGCCTATAAGCATGAGCCCCATCAGACTGGTCGTGGGGGTGGTGTAGCAACCATTTATAGTACCCTTCTTAATGTTAGTAAGAGATTAGGATTCATGTTTAAATCATTTAAAGTGCTCATTCTTAATGTTTCCCTTCTCATTCATACATAGAAAGCCCCTACTATTTCTGACTCTTTCCACAGTGTATAGACCCCCAGAGTCCCACTTTGATTTTCTTTAAGAGTTTGCCCATTTTCTTTCAGACTTCTTGGTCAATTTTGATAAAGTGCTGCTTGTAGGTGATTTTAATATTCATGTAGATGATGCAAATGATGCCCTAGGACTATCATTTGTGGACTTATTAAACTCCTTTGGGGTTAACAAAACATCACTAGACCGACTCATAGTTTTAATCACACACTAGACTTAATAATATACAAAGGAGCAGACTTCACTGATATAGATATTTTACCTTATTACCATTACCTGATACTGTACACACTACCGGTACAGCAGATTAGCCGAGTCTCACTATGTTACCTACTATTGTAGGACTATTGTTATGACCACTAAGGACAAATGCATAAATAACCTGCCTGATCTGTCTCAACATCTTATTAAACCTATAAATGCTTAGGATCTTGATGAAATGGCAAACAGCATAGGCACCATCCTCACTAGGACAAAAAAGGTTGGAGAAAAAAATAAACCATGGTATAATAGTCACACTTATGCCCTCAAGAGAGCAAACTGTAATCTAGAAAGAATTTGGTCAAATAACTAAATTAGAGGTTTTTAGAATTGCGCACAAGACAGTGTGCTCAGCTACATACAGGCGTTAAACACTGCTAGGGCTGAGCACCTGAGCAAACTCATAGAAAACAACCAAATCAATACCAAGTGTCTTTTTAGTAAATTGGCTAAACTAACAACAAATCAGATATTATAAAAGAGTATTCAATTAAAGTTTAGTAGTGAGGACTTTATGAATTTCTTTACTAAAAAAAAAGGAAAATATCAGAAACACAATCGTAGAGGTTCAACCTCTGATAGCATCTCGTGATCCAGTCTCAACTAAAGTGGCTCAATTACAGTTACAACGGTTTTAAGTATAGGACAGTAAGAGTGGTACATACAGCTGGTGAGCCTCTTCCCAATATTATTAACTCCTTGCTATATTTAGGTCATGTCCCTAAACCCCTAATTAAGAAACCTAATTTGGATTCAAATGAACTATTAAATTACAGACCCATTTTAAATCTTCCATTTATGTCTAAGATTTTAGAAAAGATTGTGCCTGTCTGGTTATGCTCCTTCTTACAAAAAAACAATATCTTAGAAGAGTTTTATTTAGGTTTCAGGCCCCACCATAGCACAAAAGCTTTACTAGCTTTATTTATAGCTTTATTTTATTTACAAATGACCTGTTTTTAGCTTCAGACCAAGGCTGCATCTCTTTGTTAGTTTTACTAGTTCCCTTTCAGGAACTCAAGCAGCATTAAAATGCCCCGCGTTGTCCACACTCTGAATCACATGTAAAATCTGGCCAATAGGCAAGTCCTGACATCATCGACGGGTGTAAACCAGAAAGCTACAAAAACGGCTGAGCGATGGTAGCGACATTAGCTTCTGTTGTTCAGGTAAGTGTTTTGTGTGTAAATCTTTGCAACATGGCTTGGCAAACAAGCTTTTGCAGCTGTGCGTTGTTTGCCTGTAAGTGGAGCATGCTCAGTCAGCTCTTGAGAGAGACAATTGTCCGTGCTGTACCCAGATGGCTATTCGCACTCTCCACTCCCGGAGATCACTCTTTTAAGAGAGTGCTCTCCCTCGCTGCTCAGGTTCCGCTCTCGCCGAGGCGAAGCCGCGCCGAAGGTCGTGGGGCTCGCAGGCCTGTTGAAAGCCACTTCGGCCTTAGTGGGTAAGGCTTACGCTCTGCTGCGTCGCACGACTGACTTAACCCTTAGGGCCAGGAAGCACACGGAACTGGCCGTGGGTCGGTCGATCACCTTGTCAGAGATCCCTGACAGGGCTTTTCTGCTGAATGCCCTAATAGCTTTTTCTGGCCTTTTCGGCGATGTAGTCATTTCAGGAGTCAGCAAAAAAGTCGGAGGTGTTTAAGCCGTTCCTCCCTCACCGCTCTCTTTGTGCTGCTTGGTGGGCAAAGCCCCAGCCCAGCACGGCCAGCCAGCGCAAAGCCTGAGAACGCTGGTGGTGCCCAGACACACTTTGCAGGGACTGGTCAGTTCGGTGTGATGGTATGCTCGTTCCCAAAGCATTTTGACACAGCGTGATTTCCTAAGGGAACGTCTCTAGGTTAGGCATGTAACTCTAGTTCCCTGGGGGAACGAGACGCTGCGTCTCGAGCCATACTCCCTGCATCACTTACTTTCTCTTTCCTCAGCCATTTTGTAGCTTCCTTGTTCCTATTGGCCGGATTTTACACGTGATTCAGAGCGTGGACAATATGGTGTGTTCCCAAAGCATTTTGATGCAGCATCTTATTCCCTCAGGTAACTAGGGTTAAATACATAACCTAGAGACGATCTTAGTGCTGCAGTCAACACTATAGATCATGACTTTCCCCTAGATCACTTACAGAATTAGGGACATTCAGGGACAGGCATTAAGTTTGTTTAAATCCTACCTGTCTAATCATTACCATTTTGTAGATTTGAATGGAAAACTATTCAGGCTAATGCAAGTAAAATATGAGGTGCCACAAGGTTCAGTTTACTCTCCCAGTTTTAGTGTAGATTAAAGACATATCTTTTTAGCAAGGCCTACACATAACACATCACTACTATCAGAGGTGTCAAAAGTACACACGTCCTTCAGTTAAGTAGAAGTATAGATACTCATGTTTAAAAAATACTCGGGCAAAAGTTGAAGTACTGACTATATTTTTTATAAGTTAAAGTAAAGAAGTTTGGGCTCTGACATGTACATAAGTAAAAAGTAGCCATTTTTACTACCTGTTTTAGTGTCATGCTGGTAACTGGACCTCACATCAAATTATATTAGGGCTGTCAATCTATTAAAATATTTAAATGGGCTGTTGTAAATGTACCTTAAATTAATCAACTTTTTAATCATCTAATCAACATGGGTATAGACAAATATTGATGCTTCATGCAAAAGCATGTTTATTATTCGTAAAACCAATCTCAACATAGAGCATGAAACAAAATATTCTTGTAAACATTTTAAAGTAATTATGGTGTTTTAAATTAAGTAAATTATCAGGACACCAAATAGAACATTTGCTTTGTTTCCACATGGACGGTTAATAAGCTGATACCGGAGAAACTGCACCTCTTTCATCAAATTACAAATTCAGAGAATATTTGTATTCGATCTGTTGTATATTTAAATTTAGACTTTTCAAGCTTTCTATACATATATTTATGATGTCTGTGAGGCAAGTAGTCACTGAGATTCAGTGTGTTTTATTTGTGTGTCTGTGAATAGAGGAGACAAAGACGGCATAAAGCTCCCCCTGTCTGTTTTTTTTACTTTACAAAAGCACAATGTTTTGTTGTTATTAAGAGTGTGTAAAAAAAATACAGTAATCTATGTTTGTTTAATCATTATGTTGAAAAATGCCACAAAATGTGCTGTTGGACGACCTCAGAAGGTTAATTGTGTGCTGATTAAAAATAATTTTTTGGTAGAGCTTATTTATTTTTTATATGTGAGTAAAGAAAGGAGATCATGAATAAAAGTATGTTCTGCTGAATGTTTTAATATTGCCTATTTTATATTTATTTATTTATTTATTTATTTATTTATTTATTTATTTATTTATTTATTTATTTATATTTTCCTAAAAATGGTCAAACAGAAATGCACGCTGCAGTAATCACGCCTTAATAAAACCATTGCCTTTAAAATGTATTTGCATTTTGACAGCCCTAAATGATATTACTACAAAACTAATTTTAAATTTTTGTTACATAATAAATGTATCCATGCTGAACATCCACCATATAGAACAAAAGCAGAGCAAAGATGATGATGATCAGGTGATCAGAAATATCTCTGTTATCAGTCATGTTAACATCGCTGACAATGCAGACTTTGAGACCTTGCCTTACGCATTCTTATTGTTAGTCTACATCTGTGGTGTGTGATAGCCAGGAAGTGATACACCAGTGGTAGATTAAAAAAGCCGCACAATGATAGGAATAAGGCTGATGGTCTAAAAACGGCGTGCAATGAGAAGGAAAGAAATTGACATTTCACCAAATAGATTAAAACTAAAGTAACAAGCCTGGTTTGAAAATGTAAGATATCTGACAGTACAGATATTTGTGTAAAAATTTATGAGAAATGTAAAAAGTTGTCCAAAAAATAAATAGTGAATTAAGTACTAGTGAAGTACTGATACCAAAAAAATAAATTTGAGTACAGTACTTCCCACCACTGCATACTATAGCCTTGTGCTTGTTAATATTATGAACAGCAGCTATGCTAATGCCTCTCCACTGCTTCTCTTTTTTTACCCATCCTGAGTGTTCCCGAGGTTGCGCCAGTTCCAGTTCTGTCCCACATCATAAATATTATGGACCTTCAAGTACATGCCAAGCCCACAATCATCCCAAACAAACCTAGATATATACCAGCACCATTTAGATCCTAATTCAAGTAGAGTTTGGATATTGGATGTTTTTGAACATTTAAAGGCTCAGGCATGAAGGAGTTGTTGTTGGGTCTATGATAATCTCTGATGTTAAGCTATTTTATTATTTTCTTAGTAGCTCCTGGTTTCACAACTCCAACTGGCTGTGTAACTAGAAAGTATATTGTAGAAGGGAACTGTAGAAAGGACATCACTCATAATCACACACTCCAGTGCTCATGATAGTTCTCATTCTCCATTGTTTTGTATTGTTTAAGATTTATAATCACACTCTTGATATCACACAAATGAAGATGGGTTACCAGTCTGAGTCTGGTTCCTCCCAAGGTTTCTTCCTTATACCATCTAAGGGAGTTTTTTTCTTGCCACAGTCAACCTAGGCTTGCTCATTAGAGATTAATACACATCATTCACTTATATTCAAAGTTCTGTAAAACAGCTTTGAGACAATGTCCATTGTGAAAAATGCTCTAGAAATAAAACTTAAACTTGAAACAGACCATTAATCTATTTAACTGCTTCAGTCAACCTGTGAAATGTTTTAGATATCCACAAATAAATCTTTGCACATCTTGTTTTATTCATTTGTGGCTCCTATATGTATTAATCATTTTCTGTGAATCTTTGTGCAAGCTTATAAATATATATATTTAAAAAATTTCACTCTTTGTATTTGAAATATTTCAAATATCTCACCCCCATGCCACCAATCAATCAACAAGGACCATCAATATAATTTGAAATGAACATCAAATATAAAGAAGACTTGTAAAAACATTTTTCAGCTAAATTCTTTTTGTTTATACATTAAGAGACATTTCTTAATATAGAATAGTTTTTAGTTTTCATTCATTTAGTTATTTAAACTGAACTACACTGCTCATTAAAGCAATAGACATAAACAACTGCACCTGATGCACTCATCTACTAATTTAACCTAATTGCCAAGCTGAGACGCCAATGTTTCAAATGCGATTGTTGTAACATGGTATATTTAGCTAACCATCTTTAGCAAAGCGTCTTCAGGAAGTCCTTTTTTTTTTTGTTGGCTAGAAAAAGGGAAAATGTCAGAGAAAGCTTGGTTGTCTAGTAGATCTCTCCTAAACTATAATTACTTTGCTTTGTGTGTATGTGTGATTTTCCTTCCTGGCATGCACTGTGAAAAACTACTTTGCTACTATTGTCCAATGCAGTTGGTCTACAAACCATGTAGGCATGTTTTGACTGAATGCCTACCAGGACAGCAGTGTTTCATTGCAAATGGGCATTATGGAGATTATAGTGGAGTGTTTATCAAGGGCTGTATACCAGAGGACAAATGCCTAAAGGAAGATAATCACATCATCTATGGTATTAACATCTCCATACGTTTTCTTTGCTGCATTTCTGATTACTGTAACTCAGGCCATCATTGGGCTTACAACCATACACTGATTGAAATGATCTTTGCTCTGACTGTTTTTTGTTGTTGGCCAAATTAAGATCAGTAAATTTATCATTCGGTAAATTTGAAAAAAGTATGTCATATTTACTAAAATAGTGTATGTTAAAATGTAGATTATAAAAAAATAAAATACACATGTAATCCATTGTCTATTGATTCATCCATACATTAATCTTAAATAGTAATGAAAAGATTATCCATTTTAAGAGTTGCCGGTATACTCTTTCTTCAGATAGTCACTAAATTAGAATCCTTATATTTAGTTTGTCCCACTTGGGCAAGGTTATATGCAATCTGCTTTTAAAATGTTTCTTAATAAAAAAAACTTTTAAAAGCTGAGAACACTCCTGTAAGGAGTTAACCCTAGAGGAACCCTTAAACAACAATTTAATCAGCTTTAATTATAAGATGACTGTTTATTTATTGTCTGATTTTTTTTTTCTGCAATATCAATATGAATGACATACAGTGACAGGAAATACATTTAGTGTTTAAGATCAATTTCAAAATTATACACAATAACTTTGCATGTGTTAATGTGAAAAAAATATATTTTAAAAACCATTGAAATCTTGGCATGTTTTGCATTCCATGACAATGAGACATTGGTACATTCATTACAAATGACATTAACTGCATTTTTTTTTTTTAGTGTTTGCTATATACTTTTTAGCTACAGTCTGCACTTGGGTTTGCACAAACTCAAGTTCTGATTCACTTATAGATCAAATCCATTGTTATCTGACATTTCAATAGAAGATAAAAGGCTTGAACATTTTTACTTTTTGTACAAAGCAGTTTTAGTTAATTATCAGAAACTTCTATTTAAAATAGTGTCCAAATACTTTGTCCTCTCAATAAATATTGTTTAAACATTGTTTCTTGTGAATTCTGCTAAACCTTCATTTCTGTCCAGATGTGGACCAGTTAGGGTGAGAGAACATTACAAGGAGTTAAAGGGTGTTGGAAGTTTTTCTACACACATTTCCCAATGCTTACAGTTGCATTTTAAATAGGAAACATAGTGGTCCATTTATAATTAACATCTTAATATTAAAATCATCATAATATTTGTATAAAATTAATGAACAGAGCACCACATCAAATCACAAATATTCATAGACACAAAACACCAAGGACATAATCACAATTATACATTACTTACTTTGAAGTCTTGGAAATGACTAAAGATTTAATGTACCTCTCCACATAGGATGATTTCACCACATCCTTTATTACATTAAGACCACAAATCATTATAATGAACATCATTGATCTGGTAGAATATCACAGTGTATCACCTTAATGGTTAATAAACCTTAGTTTATTACAATAGAGGAAACACAGATTTGTGTAGGAAAATTGCACTTCTTAACAGATATATGGCAAAAATGTATCTTTAATTGCAACTCTGGTTTTCTGTTTTTTTTTTTTACTCTAAATAAATAAGAAAAGTATATAACATATCTGTATATACAAAACAGAGAAGTGTGCACGATAAATTAACCTCAATTATATCATTTTCACATATACATCACATGCTTACAGGTTTGTTTTAACAATATTAAATATTTTTAATGACTCATTTAGTAAATATATTGGCTCAAATTGCTTGGATTGTTGTTGTTTTATTTATTGAAATAACTTTTTGAGGGATGTAGCACGTTTTACCTTATAAAATTACATCAAGTGTTGAAATAAAATTAAAAGAAAGACCTACAAAAACCTAAGAAGCAATTGTCTTATCTACTAGCCGTTCTATTTTCTGCTTTGTCAATTCATCTGAGTAGATGATACAATTGGGTATAGCCTTGAATGATGTAGGATTGAGGATTTAGAAAGGCCTGTCTCATGAAGCAGGTTTAATATTACCTTACCTTTCTGACTACACATCTGATAAAAAAGGGTTTGCAACTATACATCAGTTCAAGATTTTAATCCAATAGAACTGTTAAAAGAGCAAAGGAATGCCCTCACCAGCATTATAGTGTTCCACATAAAAATGTAAATATATATGACTGTCTTTTTTATATTTAAAGCTGTGGGACATTCTGTGATGATGCTGTGAGCAGTCAAAACTGAGAGAGAGAGAGAGAGAGAGATAGAAATTAAAAAATATATATTAATAAACCACAAAATGTTAAAAGGAAATGCAGTAAAGATGAAATATTGCCTCTACTCTTTTTAATTATTCCTAAAAGAGTTGTTACAGTTTGTTACATGTGCATCTTTTGTCATTTGTCTTTTTGTCATTGTTTGACAGTTTCAATGTAGTTTCAATGTAATGCAAATATATTTAAAATTCTTTTTTTTTTTTTTTTTTTTTTTTACATCAAAGTCTTTCCTGCTCACTTACCAATTAAAATGTTTAATCTAATCATCCAAATATGTGGCACCATGCAAAAATCAAAACTCCAGATGTATCTTAAAATCAAGTTATCAGCAGTTTCTGAAATACTGAATTTGCTACCAATAACCATGCTAGTCTATTCACCTTCAAGTGAACATTAACTAAAGCCTTTGACCTGTTCCTGCATCATTTTTTGCACTGTGCTGTTGCTACATATTTGACTGATTAGTTAACTGCAAAAATGCAAAGGTGTTATTAGAAAAAATTGTAGATTGGTGTAGCTAGAGCAGCAATCTAAGCAACTTTGAGAACCTGCCACAGATCACTGTAAACTTTTATCAAGTATTTGCATGTATTTTGTGGTCAATTATGTCATTATACATTCTTTACTGACAGTGTTTTCAGGTGATGCCACTGATTCTTTGTTTTCTTACAGAATTTTTTTTCCTTTCTTTCTTGATAGTGTGTATAATTTGCAAAGCTTACTTTTCTGAACTGATTCATCAGTACTCTTTAAACATGTTGTAAAACTACTCAGTATGACCATCAGTAATTATCCAAAATGATTTGTAAAGATTATGGTCATCAGATACTTAGCAATTTTTAACAATGCAGAGCTTAATTAACTTGTAAAAAAAACTGTAATTTGTCATTGTAAATTCTGAGCTGTTGCACATTATTTAAGGCATAGCCATTTAAAGGAACAGAGCTAAAGTCAGCAGAAATTATTCCAATCAAGCAAAAACTCATCTCAGTGTATTTAAGTGGTAGTGCATTTTCTCCCCAAGAGGCTCCACACCATCTTCGTTACAATCAATGCTAAAATATATGTAAATCTCGCTATCTCCTTGGGCCAGATCCCTACTGAATCCATCAATCTGCCATAATATTAAAACAATAATATTAAAATGCCAATCTGTGAAATTTTACCAGCTGTGCCCATTGTAGTCACATTTATGAATTTAATGTATATATTCTGAATCTTATTATATTTATAAAGCTTCTTTGTGATAATGTCCATTGTTTAAAAAAAAATTCTACAAAAGAAAATTAGTATTTGTAGGCGCTTTCAGCAATGGAAAGGGGTCAGCAAGGGAACTCAATGTTGTTACAGGCCCCCTTTGCAGCAAATGTGTCTTGAGTCCTTTCATCATGGCCAGCATTATTTATATATATATATATATATATATATATATATATATATATATATATATATATATATATATATATATATATGTATCATTCACACACCTATACTCTGTCTTACTTGTACTGACTTGTACTGTCATAGCCATAAAAATGATACATTTGTATTAAATCATAAAAAATAATACATGAAAATGATTTCACTATAAAACAGATCTGAAGTATTAAGAGTAAAAATGTTTACACACAGTTACAATGGCATCTAAGAATAAAACTGTGGTAAGCATATGCAAAAACACAATTTTTAATTTTACATTTTAAAAAGGGATGCCTGGTCCCCAAAAGTTCGAGAACCCCTGGTCTAGAACATCTGCATCTGGGAAAATCAGAGTATTAATGTACCCTTATCCCATTTGCATTTTCTGTATGTTCTACATTTTAATACATCAGAACTACTTGTTGGAGAATAAATAAAATGGTGTAATATTTTGAATTACCCTTACATCTTTGAAACATTTGCTTACAGGGTCATCAAATTGTCCTCAATTCTCTTTTTTGTTACCCTTTAAATACTATAATAGTTATTGTTATCACAATAGTTATACGTGTCTTCCATCCTTGCAAATATGTCTGTTACAGAGCTGGCAAAAGTACACACAATCTTCACTTAAGTAAAAGTACAGATACTTGGGTAAAAGTTGAAGTACTGGCTATACCTTTTACTCAAGTTAAAGTAAAGAAGTTTGGGCTCTGAAATGTACTTTAGTAAAAAGTAGCCATTATTGCTACCTGTTTTAGTGTCACACTGATAACTGGACATATTAATATTAGGGCTGTCAATCTATTCAAATATTTAATCATTTAACTTAACATTATTTAACTTAATCGCACATTTGTATCTGTTCAAAATGTACTATATATTAATACTTTGTTTTTAATACTCTAAGCAACATGGACATGCAGAAATATGGATGCATTATGCAAATATTTATTTGATCTATTTATTGTTGTAGTGAACTGGGGGGGGGTCACAAAAATGCAAATATGCTTATACAACCACAATTCCAAAATTGTAATAAATACAGAATGCAATGAACTGCAAATCTCATAAATCCTTATTTTATTCAGAATTTAACAATTGAAAACATGTCATGTTTAATTTGAGAAACTGTCAAGAACTGTTCAAGAAAACTAAGGTTTTTTTTTTTATTATTATTTGATGGCTGCAACGACTAAAAAACAAAACAAAAAAATAATTGGAACATGGCATTATTTACCACTGTCTAGCATCTCCTCTTCTTTTAACATCAGTTCACACACACAAACACATATACATACATATGTATGTTTATATTTATGTATATTCTGGGTCATGCCAGCTTCTTTGCATGAAAGAACATTAACCTGTAGTTGTAGATGGCATAGCAAAATTTGTTCACAGACAATGATTCCTAGAGGTGGAGGATTTGGTGAATTTAATTACAGAATCATACCTGTTTTTAATGCAGTGCTGCCACCCGAGAGCCCAAAGATCGAGGGCATACAATATTGATTTTTGCCATTGTTGCATGCACACAGAGATTTCTCCAGAATCTCTGAATTTTTTGATGATAGAGATATTCAAATTCTATGTAATATGATGTTGAACATTATTCTGAAATAGTTCCACATGAACATCTGTACACTTTGTATACCCAGTCATGGTATTTACTTTTTGCTAATTAACCTAATTAGTTTCAAAAATATCCCTGCATTTTATTTTATTAGCACATAGTTTTCCAGCTTCTTGTTGCCCTGTCCCATTTATAGAAATATTGATGCCATCAAATTCAGAATAAAATTATTATAATTTATTTTTAAATGGTACAAATGATCATATTATTATATCAGTTTATAATGCATTTCATTCTGTTTTTATTTACATATAACCTTTTTCACCATTTGTAATTTTTTTTTGTTTGGAATTGGGGTTGTAATAGTTGCATAGTCTATAAAAAATTTCTGAACGGTTTGTGTGTTCGTGTGTGTGTGTGTGTGTGTGTGTATGTGTGTGTGTATAAGCCAAGTAAGCTACAGGATTATGGTCACCAAATGTAAAACCAAATAACATGCTTAATTTTGGCAGATGGCAATAAATGTGTATGATCCGCTTTGTGAGACAGGCCTAATAATGATGTGGCTCTCGAAAGTTATAAATTCTCCATGCTCATTAATTGTAAATAGCTGATTTTTTTCTTTTACTTCTCCCTTTTCAAGTTGTAATTGCTCTTAGATTGAAGAGGTTGTTTTGCTATGACAGAAATCCACTTGTGGTAGTTGATTTTTGTGCTTTCTAGTAAGTGAAGTGTAGTAATGTCCTCCTCTTCCTGTTAAAGTAGTGGCTTAGACCCGACTGTCTGGCGGAGTTCATCATGTAGTTTTGTTTACGGGAGCTGTAAAAGAGATATCACAGGATTAAAAAAAGTAGAAAAAGACAAAAGCTAAAGGTAAAAAAAAAACAAAAAAACAAGTACAGTAATCCCCCACTTTACCATGGTTCGAATTTCGCAACCCCGGTTTATTGTGGAATTGCATTTTCCACATATTTTTTTGTTGTGCTGATTTTCCCAGTCTCTCGTGGATAGCATGATAGACCAAAAAACTTATAGAGAATTGTTTTTAATGGAGTTAAATGTTGAAATAATGAAATTTATAAATAAAAATATAATAATTAATTATAAAATTAAGTAAAATGTTAATACAGTACAGTACTGTATACATAAAATAGCATTTTTGGGGTGGTGTACATTTATCACGGTTCTCGTTTACCACCGCTGGTTTGGAATGTAACCTATATAAATGAGTCTATATTATGTGAAATATTTACAACCCCACTTCCAAAAAAAGTTGGGACACTGTGTAAACTATAAATCAAAACAGAATGCAATGATTTGCAAATTTCATAAATCAATGTTTTATTCACAATAGAATAAAATACAAAAAGAAGTTTAATCTGAGAATATTTACCATTTAAAAAAAAAAAAAGCTCTTAAACTAAACAAAGATAGTTGGCATATAATCTATTTTCAATGTTTGACTTGAAACATGGTTATTTTACAAATATAAAAGAAAAAGTTGATAAATAAATAAACAAATAAATATTAACAACAAATACATTTAGCTATTTTTCAACAAGTGTAGTGTCTGCTATGCAGCATTATCCAAAATGTTGTTTATCTTCACAAATGGCATGGCTTCCTTGGGGTCAAAAAACTCCTTCTGCTTGCCACTGTAAGTGATTCTAAGTTACATTGGGTGGAAAATATCATGCAATCTTGAAGCAACTTCTTGATATCATTAAACACAGATCTTATGTGTTTTCTCACATTTTACACTACCTTAAAATTTGTGTTTATGATTCAGACACAGTGTCATCGTGTTTAGGTAAAAAATATTTTAGTCATGTCTTTTGCACGCACACACACACACACACACACACACACACACACAGACACACACACACACACTAAAGCATTCACTCAGATTGTAAACATTTGAGTGGCTGTCCACAGTGAAAATCGATTGTTAAAAAAGATTGTTAAATGATTGTTAAATGGTAATCTGCTCTAATGGATATAAACAATTGCGAACACTAAACAGATTTAACATCAACAAAAAAGTTAAATATAGGTACCACATTTACTAGCACCCTAATGCATTTATATGAGTAAAATATACTATAAGTATATTAGAACATTTAATCATGACTTCCTGTTACACAGAGGTATAAATATAAGATAAATATAGCACAAATTTGGTTCTTCACCAAATAAGAAAGTGGCTATAAGAAAATAGTAAAAGCATTAAAATTGCACATTTCAACCATCAGTTTAATAATTTAAGATTTTATGAACCAACCTGGAAGAGGATGCATGTCTATTTTTTCTCAATACACTGTAAAGAAGATAGTTTAATTGGCCAAAAAGTCTCAGAGGGGACTCAGAGAATAGTGAAAGTTAGTTGCGAGTCAGAAAGTCTATTAATTCAAAATAATTTTAATTCACAGATGTCACCACAAGTTTTAAGTGAAAAGCATCTACTTTCATTCAGAAACAAACTTGAGCATATTTAGTTTGCCAGACACTACTGGAATTGGGTTCTAAGGTAAGGGGAAGCATCATGTAAAGAAGAAGCCATATATGAACATGATCCGGAAAGGCCACTGCTTTATATGGGCCATAGCTCAAAAATGGTTTGTGGCAAAGTGGAAAATAATTCTGTGGTCAGACAAATAAAAATTTTACATTCTTGACCTTTCAGCTTATCATCAGCACTCAGTTCAAAAGCCTGCATATATGATAGTATGGGGTGCATATGTGCCTATGAAATGGGCAGCTTGTACATCTGGAAAGGCTTCATCAATGCTAAAAGATATATCCAGGTTTTAGAGCTGCATATAAATACACAGCATTGTTGAGCAGTTAGAATTCCATTACAGGCAAGAATGGGACAACATTTCTCTCCAGCAACTGGTTTCCTTAGTTCCCAGACATATTCAGACTTTTGCTAAAAGAAAATAGCATACTGTGGTAAACATGGGCTTGTCCCAACTTTTTTGAGACATTTTGCTGCAATCAATTTCAAATTACATATTTTCATGTTCTCTTAATATGTTCTCTTGATAATAAAATATGGGTTTATGAGATTTGTGTTGCATTCTGTTTTTATTGACATTGTGCACAGCATCCCAAATTTTTTGGATTGGGGATGTAGGTAAAGGAGCAAATCTGGAAGATTCATGAGCACACAGTGCCCAGTGTTTTGGTAACATGGTATGTTTAAATTATTTTCTCTGTGTCTCTGTTTGTCTTTTTGTCAAGCAACAGAGGCTCCTGAGATACGAGATACAAATGATCCTGACATCTTATCCATTCTGATAAAATCCCGTCCAGGATAGTGTATCAGTTAGAAACCACACTCTGCTGCTCTGACACCAGAATGAGGATGGGTTCCCTTTTAGGTCTGGTTCTTCTCAAGGTTTCTTCCTCATATTGTCTAAGGGTTTTTTCTGTTGTCTCTGGCTTGCACTACCACACCACAATGAGCAATGTTTATTGTAAATTGCATAAAAGTAACACATATTTAATAATTATTTCCTAGAGAAAATTGCATGACATTTTTAGATTTTATAAGAATGTTTGTAGTTATTGATTTAAATCATCATAGATGTAGCTTACCTGACTCTATAGCCAGACCAAAGGGACAGCAAAACAAATACAAAAGCAGAAATTAGAATGCAAAACAATAAAGACACAGAGGGAGTGCTGCTCACATGCACAAAAAATATGGAAGGGCAAATTCAGAGAAAGGCATAACTAGAGAGGAAAAATATGGACAGAGGTCCAGAACCAAAACACAAAAATCAGTACTTGGAGAGGTTTTGTGAGAGAAATGGAATTGTTTAGAAGGCATACAAGAAAGAGACACACACAAAAGGAAAGGGTAGATAAGATGATGATAAGATGATGTGCATTGCACATATATAGAAGTATGCAACAGAAAGAAGAGAAAGAATCAGAAAAAATAGAGAAATTAACAAAATTGTAAAAGACTGCAAGTCTACTCACAGAACAACTTCCACATGATCTAGAGCCCACTGGTCTTTCCCTGTACCACCATGACGTGGCTGCCACCATCGCAACTGAACTCCTTTCACACGGGCTTCACTGCAAGAGGAAGAAACAACCTATTGGGCATTTGAAAATAAACAGCACTGACATCACATATGTTTTAAGACTTACAGGGGAATGTTATAAGAGACTCTCTGGGCTTTGATGAAATCTTTAGTCTGGTGTTGAGCAATGACATGCCAGCTGACTCCATTGTTAACACTGTACTGGAGCAGCACAGCCCGGTCAGCAGTGTCAACCTGGTTCAAAGCCGAGTTACAGCTGTCTGTTTGTGCCATGCTTCCAATCTGCAGCACAAACATGATCTTGCTGCAATTGAGAAAAAGATGGGTGTGTGGGGTGGGGTTTGCAGTGGGTTACTTTTCTAACTGTTAAACATAAATTAATGTGAAAATATAAGTAAATACTACTCTTGTCTTTGGTTATAAAGTGTACTGTACCTGGCCCTGGAAAGTTCCAGAGGTTTGGAGATGGCCTGTCTCATTTTGCAGCCATTAAAATATAGAGAATCTCCATGGGCATGTGGGGAAAGCTGGCCACAACCACTGCTTACCCTTCCACCCTGAATGACACTCCAGCTGTCCTTTGACACAGACCCAGACTCAAAGTTGTCTTTGATAGAAGTGGGAAGATCACTGTTCCACAGGGAGCAATCATCACCTGAGAAAAGTAAAAACAATACAGTGATATATCTAAGCACTGTGAACATTAATATTACTATTGTTACTAACAAAGTCCCCAAATGTAGTACAAAATAATTAATTATATAATGTAAACAGAAGAATAATTAGTGTTGCCAACCATAGTGCCCTTCGTCACAAAGACACACTGCTCCAGTTGTGCAGTAACCATGTCCGCTGCAAAGACCTGGACATGCTTCACCAATGTAGACATTATCAACTCCCCAGCCAAATCGCTCACCAGCATCCTCCTTCTGAATCCAGCGAAACTGTGTTGCACTGCAGACCAACAGGAATATATTTACATTACATTTGTTTATGTTGTGCTTAATTTACAGTTTAGTCTGTTGACCCCAGATCATACTGAATCCTGTCATTAAAATTGTTCTAATTTAATGACACCAAGTTAAATACAGTCTATCTCTGATATGTTTCAGGGCTTCTTTTTTGTATGATTGCTAAAATGAGAGAAATATGTCACAGAGGATCAAAGTGTAACATTTCTAAAAGCCATTTTTTTAGATTATCTTTGAAAGAATAGACCTTGTAATCTTTTGTGTAGATTTCAGCTTTATTCTATGATGAGAATGTTGTAACCATCTGACTGTACTGTAAATACATCAGTAAATATTTATTTTATTGGTAATGGATAATTGTATTGATAGCCTGCATAAATAGCATGCATTATATAGAATTTAACAGAAGGTTTCACCTGACTTGCATTCAAGGCTTCTTGCACAATTTTTTGTTTATTGTTCATCAACAAATTGTTTAGCTAACATCTCTTACCTCAGTTTCACATATTTGAAACTCCCAATAGAGGCAATACATATGTGCTATGCAATTTTAAATTTCGTGCATCCAGATTCTAAATTGTTGCATTTTATATAAAATTAAGTATGTGTACATTTGTAAAATTAGATGTGAATGTGTAAAATATAATTTATTTATTTATTTAAATGAACTGTCTTCTGCTCTCTGCTTACAAGTTATTCCCATACAATTTTAAATTCAGGTACTATGTAAAGTATAGGTTTAAAGTCAAAGTATAGAGGGATAATTTCAATTTCTAAGGAGACATTTCCCTGCTTAGGATGCCACTTTGCCTCCCTGACTTGCTAAGTACATTAATTTTCTTCTCTGCCCTGCTGAGAATGTTGCTCTGCCTCTTTGTTGTACTTAGGACTTTACTGTGCTTTTCTGCCTTGCTTAAAAAGGTTCTCTGCCTCCCTGTCTTGCTGAGAAGAATGGATCACCTTCCAGCCCTGCTGAGGATGTCACTCTGCCTTCCTGTCTATCTGTGGACATCAAGACCAGAAACACGCTCTATGCCCAAATCCAAGGTGTCGGCCACCCTGAGGGTGGTCCTCTCCTCGAACAAGCAGGCAGCGGTAAAGCGGCCCTGACAACCAGAGCGCCCTGCATCATGGGAGGCGTTCTACAACTTGCACATCCCTCACGGGGTTGGGAGCTCCGCCCAAATTCGGTGAGACGAGTTACATTGTTCATGGCACATACACTGCCTGGAGATGGTGGCTGTGCTTATGGCACTCAAACACTTCTTCCGAGACCTGAGAGGTCACCACGTGCTTTTCCATGTAGACAATACGTCGAGGGGTCCCGTACATTAACTGCCTGGGGGGTCTCCGATCTTGCCCCCTGTACAGGCTGACGCACCTGATCCGTCTGTTTGTGACTCGGGAGACCTCACACTGTCCCCTCTGGTTCTTTCTCTCTCACCCAACCCCACTGGGGCTGGATGCCATGTTGCAGACGTGGCCGAGGCTTTGTTGGGGTTGGCCCTGTTCACCTTGAAGGGTTACGTGTCCGCTATCGCGTCTTATTGTACCCTGCCCACAGGGCAGTCGCTAGGGAAACACCCTCTCATGGCATGTTTCCTGCATGGCACCCAGAAGCTGAGGCCCAGGATACGATCCACTGTGACTGTGTGGGATTTTGCCGTCATGTTGGCGGCTCTATATAAGCCCCCCTTCGAGACTTTGGCCGAGGTGGCCCTTAGGTACCTGTCGGTTAAGACTGCCTTCCTTTTGGCGATATCCTCCCCTAAAAAGGGCCCATCTCTCCTAGAGTTTACCCCTGGCATGGCCAGTGCTTTCCTCTACCCTAAAGCTGGGTATGTACCTGAGATCCCTATGGCTCCCTCATGACCTGTCACGTTGCAGGCATTCTGCCCTCCTCCCTTTCTAGCTCCAGACCAGGAGAAGCAGAATCGACTGTGTCCAGTGCAAGCACTGGATACATACCTCCACAGGACGAGTCCTTGGAGGAAGTCGGAGCAGCTGTTTGTCTGCTATGGGCCTCATAGAAAAGGTTTTTCGGGCAATAAACAGACTCTCAGGAGATACATAGTGGATGCGATTTCCTCTGGTTATGAGTCCTCTTGTCTTCCCACTCCTTTCAGAGTAAAGGCTCATTCGACCCAGAGTATGGATGGCCTGGTCCGTGGGGATCCCCTGCTGGACATATGTAATGCTGCGGGTTGGTCCACCCCTTTGACCTTTGTCATGTTTTACGACCTCGACATCAGAGCCACTCCCGGCTCCTCTGTCCTGCACGCTGGAGGTGCCCAGACACACTAGGCAGGGACTGGTCAGTATGGTGTAATGAAATACTTATACTTGTTTTGATGCAGCTCGAGTTCCTGAAAGGGAACGTCGCTAGGTTACATATGTAATCCTAGTTCCCTGAGGGAACGAGACACTGCGTCTCGGGCCATACTCCCTGCATCACTGCAAGTGCTTACCTTCTCTTTTCTCAGAGGCTAATGTCGCTACCATCGCTCAGCCATTTTGAAGCTTTCTGGTTTACGTGACGTCACCCGCCGATGACTTCACGACTTGCATATTGGCCAGATTTTACATCTGATTCAGAGCGTGGACAACGTGGGGGCGTTCCCAAAGCGTTTTGACGCAACGTCTCGTTCCCTCAGGAAACTAGGGTTACATACATAACCTAGAGACGTTTGCCTATACTTAGGGTTGGCAATGATATACTGTATATAAGACTCCTGCAGCAATATTGTGAAAGCCCTTTTCTATTTATCAAGCTGTGGCTTATGACTTTAAAGCATTGAGCTACCCTTCTGCAGTGTGTCCTCAACGTGCTTCTCTGTAGCCCAACTGCTCCCAACAAGGAGCAGTGTCAGCAGGACTTGATAAAGGTGGTGAAAATGTTTGTCAAAAATGGTCATGATTTTAGCCAAGAAAACGTCCATTGGTTGGTCCAGTGATTGGTCAAAAAGCAGTGGAATATGTAATATCTGCCAGACATTCACTTCTGCGCTATGCCAACATTATACCACCAGGATTCCCCTGCCTATTCATTGTCACATAATTCAACTATAGCAGCAAAACTAATATTACAAGTCATAAAGTGTTGCAATCCAAGAACTTGCAATCCTTTAAGAGTGCAAGGGTTATTCCCATTCTGAAAGTACTCCTCTGGGTCCCTTGGACATCAGCAACTACAGACTAGTGTCACTACACTCTTTTCTTTCTAAAACAGGGGTCTTGAATGTTTTTCAGGTCAAGAACCCCTTAGGCGATAGAAACATGGGGCAGGGACCCCTGATAAAAATGTGTCAAACATAGCCACTGATATTAATAGAAACCATTTATATTATTGTATGTTCTATGTGAAAACAATTAGAACTTTGTTGTTGTCGTTGTACGTGCATTAAAGTCTGTGACAATTGTGACAATTATACATTTACATCAGCTTTAAGTTGAATAGAAATTTAATGTTATAATTATATATTTTATCTTTGATTATGTGCTTCACAGAGACGTGGCTGTGTGAATGGATTCCAGACTCTGCACTGCAGAGTCTTTCAGATTTTAAGAGCGGACTGCCACATGTTTTCAGGCAAGACGAAGTGTGGAGGAATTAGTTTCTACATTAACAGTTTTTGGTGCATTTATGTGACAGTGATCCATCTTTTTTTTATAAACTATATGCTCTTTTACTTGCCGTACGAGTTCATTCATTAATTCATTCTGGACAATGTTTACATTCCACGGCAAGCAGGAGGCACAGTGTGTGCTCGTCAACCAGATCCAGTGTGTGGAGTGCAACAGCAATTTTCTTCTTGGAATAAAATGTTTTCCACCATCTCTGTTTCTATCAGGATCTGTAAATGCCTACAGTGATTAGTTTCATAGATCTTATAGCTTATGTCCCTCCCAACGACCGTTCATACCATAAAATTTGTGCTTTGAGTCTCTACCAATGAATGAATCTACACTGGTACGCCAGTGTACACTGGCTACACTGGTACTGAGGACGGTGCTCAGTTTTAGAGTTCCGCTGAGGGCACCGTAGGGCCACAACGAGGGCGTCGCACCACCGCCTGGCCGCGAAAGGGGGGTCGTACCGCCGTCTGGCCGCAAAAGAGAAGTCGTCCCACCACCTGGCCACGAAAGGGACGTCGTACCTCTGCCAGACCGTGATGGAAAAGTAGTGGCAGGAACCACAAGAAAATCACAAGTCAAGAAAATCATGGCAGACACATATGGTAAGTGAAGACTTGATGTGCGTCTGAAGTCGCATACTGTGTGAGTAGGTGCTACTTACTTTGCAACCGCAAAAAAAAACAATGTTCTATATGAATAAAAGTTTGTACTTACTAAATTAGCCACAGTGTTACTGTCACTTGACTTACCAGTTTTATTGGCATCCCTTTCTACCTTTCCTAATCTTTCTTTTCATAATTTTGTGAATTATAACTTGCTAGTCTGTTGACCTACTGTTTTTCACATACATGCATACATATGGGTTGGTATTCACCAATACCACACAGCATGTGAACAGTGCTGTATTAAAAAAAAACAAAAAAAAAAAAAACAGAGAGACAACATGTATGTAATTATTGTTAATGTTAAAAGTTCATTATTCATGCCTGCAAAGCTGATGTGCAGGAGATGTAGCAAAGCACGCTGAGTGGAAAACATTCTGTGTAGTGTAAAAATAACTGAAGGAAATATCTGTTTGCTTTATGAAATGGTTCTTCATATTCTTCTTCTTATTATTTGATTTTGTTCCTAGTATTTATTTATTTTTTTTTTTATGACAAATGTTATGAAAATGTAGGTATCAGTATTGGCAAGTACAAAAAAATAAAAGTGGTAAAAAAAGAGGTATTTGTGCATCCCTACATATGAGAGAAGTATTTGTTTTCGGACACAGAGTTCAGTTCAAAAAAATCAGTTAAGAGGATAGTTCACTCAGAAATGGAAAAACATTGTCATCATTTACTCACCCTTAAGTCATTCGAAACCCACAAGACTTTAATTCAGAAATACAAATGAAATCTACGAGATTTCTGTCCCTCAATTGACAGTCTACACAGATACATTGATGCTTCAAAAAGTTCATAAAACTAATTCATCAAGCAGTTTAGTCCAAATTTTCAGGAGAGACTTAATCACTTTATATGACAAACAGATTTTATTTATTTTTTACAGCTTATATTTTTTACTTGAACCCAGTACTCATCCTCATACTTTAAGCAAGCATGCTCGAGCGTCTTTTTTACTGGCAGTAATTTGCCATTACTTATGTGTGCACTGATTAATGTTTATATGTTGGTATGTGGTGAGCCACCCCTTTAAAATATAGCTGTAATTTTTGTTGATTACAGTGGCAGCAAAGTGGTTTCCCAGTGTGTCCAGAGGAGCTTTGGGGATTGCAGTGACTTTCATTGTAAATCATTAAACTTATTAAATCATTAACTGCCAAGGTAAAAAAAAAAGAAGCAAGAGCTAAAGATGGGTGTTTTAACTGAGGGAGCACAGACTATTGGGTGAGTAACCTTCTTAAGAAAAATGACACTGATAAATGGCCCTGGGAGACATAAAATGCAGATTTAGGAAAAGGGAAAGATATTGTGTTCCTAGTAGACTCAGGTGCTGACATCTTACTAATGTCAGAATTCTCACACCTCGAACCCTGGCGGTCTGTCACATGCCTGTGTGTGAACCCAAGCACAGAGACCAACTAGGAGCTGAGGTAAAGGCCATATTTATTTATTTTAAAGAATCCAAAAAAAAAAACAAAAAAAAATCAAGCTTGATTACAAAGGTCTGATAATAGGCAACATTCCAAAAATCTAAAAACTCATGGAACAAAGATCATGCAGCAACATGAACACAATAGAGACCACTGAAATAGGTAAATACATAATGATAATAAGCCGTATCCTGACAACTAACCCCATAAACACGCAGTGCATGAATGTGGAAGACTGGACATTCATCTGAAGGTCCAGATGAATAATATGAAAAAGAATAGTTTCGAGAATTGACAAAAACAGATGCATCGATGGTAAAAAAAAAAGATTGTGCTGGGATGAACACCAGTGTACAGTGGGAGTAGATCTGTCCATATTTTATGTGAGAATAGGGAAAACACTTAAATATTTTTGTTTAATTCATATCCTGGTTACTGGTGAAACACTGGTGACGTCAATTCCTGTTTCCTGTTGTTGAACTGTTTGCTGGGAATTTTGTTTGTATCTGCGTTTTACATTTTTTACAGTTAATTTTTTCTCTCTTTCATCGCTTTAAAATATCAAAATATCGTTTTGATTTCCTGCATCCTTTACTTTCTGTTGGCTCCGTCTCGTCTATTTTTGCTTTTGGAAGAGCGCTTTTTTCCCTGTTTGAGGGTTTGAAAGCAGTGAGTGGAGGCCATTCCCACCAGAACTACGAACACACACTACAGTAATCACATTAAGGTACGCGGGGCGAATGGGTGACGGCTCGGCGGCATACTCGCATAGCCAAAGCTAATGCTAAGGCTTGCCCACGGGAGCACCATTCCTCTCCGCTTCACGTGTCCAACAGGTTTGCTCTTCTCAGTGAAGCACCCGCTGAGAAAGATCTAGGAAATATGACCACATCACCCCTGCTTTAATCAGTCTACACTGGCTCCGCATTAAATCTCGCATTGATTATAAAATACTACTACTGACGTATAAAGCACTTAACGGTCTCGCACCGCAGTATCTGAGTGAACTTCTGTACCAGTATGATCCTCCACGCCTACTTAGATCAAAAGGTGCTGGCTATCTGTTGGTTCCTCAAATAATGAAGACTTCAGCAGGGGGCAGATCTTTCTCTTATAAAGCCCCACAGTTATGGAACAGCCTTCCAATCAGTGTTCGGGACTCAGACACAGTCTCAGTGTTCAAGTTGAGGTTGAAAACATATTTATTCAGTCAATCCTTTGATCAGTAGATTTTTTTTCTTAGTTAAAGGCTCAGATCTGGAGGGAACATGGATATAGAGTGTTTGGTGAACTGGGATATTTGTATGCTGTCGTCCCCTCACATTCACACGTTCAATCAGGTTTGTTGACGGTGGTGTGGTGGGTCGTCTCTTATCCCAGAGATCCCTCATGTCTGTATTACCTTCTGGTTCTCCCTTTTAGTTATGCTGCCATAGCGAGTCTTGCTGGAGTCCAAACTGCACAGTGACATTAACTTTCATACAACAATAAGGACACTTAATAATCCATATCCTTATCTTCCTGTCACCCTCTTCTCTCTCTCTCTCTCTCTCTCTCTCTCTCTGTCGAGTTAAACTTGCTCCTGAGGCTCCAGTGACCATTGTTCTTGCCCCTCTCCCCTCCGTGGATCTTCCCACTTCGTCCAGGCCTGCCTCTGGATAGTGTTCTCTTCGACTGGAGGCCACTCTGTGCAGCTTGGGACGGTTTCTCATCAACGCCTTGGGTGGTTTCATGAAATTCCGGAGTAAGAAGGGGCGCTTTGAGGATGGATTGGACTGTAGTTAATGTCAACCCCGCTACATTGTATGTCTGCTTCAAATGGACATTCGGTGTGACCCAGATGAGGATGGGTTTCCTCTTGAGTCTGGTTCCTCTCAACGTTTCTTCCTTATGCCATCTTGGGGAGTTTTTCCTTGCCACAGTTGCTCATCAGGGACAAACTTACTTGCAAAGAACATATTAATCACCACATTATCTGTGTAAAGCTGCTTTGAGAAAAAGTTCATTGTTAAAAGCGCTATACAAATAAAAATTAATTGAATTGAATATCCACATGTCATGGTATAAGCATGGGGATACAATGAAATGTGTAAAGACCTTTACTGAACACCTAGCTCAGATCCAACAGTGTTTTACAGTTAAAGAAATAAGAAAGAAAGAAATCTGTCATAAATCCCACTAATAAGTAAATAGTTTTCTGTAATGGACTTGGCTAATGCTTCCTTTATTCTACAGTGCACCAAATAACCAGTTGTTTTGCATCTTTGCATCTTTTTTCAACAGGAAAACACAAGATTGTGTATCATTATTCTCTAAAAAAATCTACAATGAGTTCCTGAATGCCAGTCTTAATCATTGGCACTCTTCTCATGGTCAGTGCTCCTACAATATGTTGAGGATTATTTGATTGCCGCACCATCTAGGGACCAATGAGAGAAAGATGCTGTTGAATTGCTTTCTCATATAGTAAAAGAAAGAAAGCTAATCATGTACAATGGCCTGATTTCTGACCTCCTGGAAGCAATCCTGTTATGAAAAACATATTTGTAGTATGTAAATGTCAAGTGCATACAGGGAGAAATGACCCCCATTTCACACAGCAATGCCAAATCAGATGCAGCATTGAAAGCGGATACAAGGAAATTGTCTTCAATTAATGATACATTGTGCTTTGTACATCTACAGTAGATCTTAGAGATCAGTAAGTACCGTCTACATCAGAAGACTAAACAGCCCGGAGAAAAGTCTGATGTGTGGTAAGAGATGGTATTTAGTACAGCTCCAATAACAAACTATACTGACTAAAGAAAATGTTCCCGTATTATGTTAAGTTGACACCTAGGTGAGCCCACAAATTAAAAGGAACAAAAAGGTACAGCAGTATCTCTAGTCATTGGTACAAAGTGCTGTAGCGTCTGGCACGTGTCATTTAGACTTCATGTCTCAGGAATTTCCTTTTAACCCCTGACATCTGCTTTTCAATCAAAGGATGAGCACCACGGCTTACACTTTTATTGAGAGCTTGTATACCACAGTGTATAAATTATACTGTCTGTTTGCCGGACGAACAGACAAATAAGTGTAATGTTAATTCCATTACCGTCAATTCAACTTAATTTAAATATTTAGGAGTAACTATAACCCGTTATAATTACTTATAAATATTTACCTTTCTTTGCGAGCTAAATTCGCTACATAGAATGGTGGAGAATGCGGGCAGACTGTGCATCCAACTATATACTCAATTTATCTGTAGTATAAGTTTGCCCCCAGTCGCTACAGTGCATTGCTAATTACTCCCCAAAAACTTTGTGAACACCTACAAATAAACTTTATTAAATTAACAGCTAGCAGGGAAAAAGTATTGTCTAGTGACAGTGGACATGATTTCCAAATGGGTCAAATCTTTCCACATGTCTAAACAGGATACAAGGGCAGTACCTAAAGCACTCATTTCAAAAATAATTCTAAGATGGGAAGTCCCTGATCAAATTAGAAGTGACATTGGCGCCTCTTTGAAAAGCAAGCATTCCAAGGTGTAGGAGAATATTTAGGCATAGACCTAAAACAACACTTAAAAATAAACTGGCTAAATGCTGTGAAGAAACGGGCCTGTCTTTGACTAAAGCCCTTTTCATTCTGCTGATGCACATGAGAACAGAGCAAACATAACACAGGGATTGTACCAACCTGTGCAGAACAGCTAACGGATGTCTTTACAGACACCTTCAACATCTCCATGAGCAGCAACGTTGTTCCTGCGTGCCTCAAGACAAAGACCATTGTTCCCATGCCGAAGAAGTCTACTGTCCCCTGCCTCAATGACTATCATCTTGTCGCGCTCCCACCCATCGTGATGAAGTGCTTCGAGAGGCTCGTCATGAGGCACATTAAGACCCAGCTTTCACCCCCCTTGGACCCCATGCAGTTTGCGTATTGTCCAAACCGTTCCACGGACGATGCCATTTCCACAAACCTCCATTTGGCTCTCACCCACCAGGACAACAAGGACTCATATGTACGAATGCTGTTCATTGACTTTAGCTCAGCATTCAACACAATCATTCCTCAGCACCTGATCGAGAAGTTGAGCCTACTGGGCCTGAACACCTCTCTCTGCAACTGGATCCTGGACTTCCTCACTGGGAGACCTCAATCAGTCCGGATCGGGAACAGCATCTCCAGCACCACCACACTGAGCACTGGGGCCCCTCAGGGCTGTGTGCTCAGCCCACTGCTGTTCACTCTGCTGACTCACGACTGTGTAGCAATGCACAGCTTGAACCACGTCATCAAGTTTGTCGATGACACGACCATGGTGGGTCTAATCAGCAAGAACGACGAGTCAGCATACAGAGAGGAGGTGCAACGGTTAAGAGCCTGGTGTGGAGTGAACAACCTGTCTCTGTGGATGGTTGTGGACTTTAGAAGAGCACAGAGTGACCATTCTCTACCGATTATAGATGGATCCTCAGTGGAGATCATCAAGAGCACTGAATTCCTCGGTGTTCATCTGGCGAACAACGTCAACTGGTCACTCAACACCAGCTCCATCACCAAGAAAGCCCAGCAGTGTCTCTACTTCCTGAGAAGGCTGAGGAAAGCTCATCTCCCTCCCCCATCCTGACCATGTTCTACAGAGGGACTATTAAGAGCATCTTGAGCAGCTGCATCAATGCCTGGTTTGGGAACTGCACCGTCTCGGATCGCAAGACCCAACAGAGGATAGTGAGGACAGCTGAGAAGATCATCAGAGTCTCTCTCCTCTCTATTATGCACATTTACACCAAATGCTGCATCCGCAAAGCCAACAGCATTGTGGACGACCACACACACCCGTCACACACACTTTTCACTCTTCTGCCATCAGGAAAACGGTTTCGAAGCATTCGGGCCGCCACATCCAGACTGTGCAACAGTTTTTCCCCGCAAGCCATCAGGCTCCTCAATACACAGAACTGAAATGGAACTTTTGTGTCTTGTCGTGTGTTGTTTGTCTGCACTGTCTGTCTGTACTGTTTTTTGTCTGCACTGTTTGCACTAGGTTGCACTTGATGCACTTTACGTAGCTTGTGTTGTGTTGTAGCTCTATGTTGTTTAGTGTAGCACCAGGGTTCCGGAGGAACTTTGTCTTGTTTTTACTGTGTACTGTGTACCACTGTGTATAGTAGAAATGACAATAAAAGCCTCTTGACTTGACTCTTGACCTATTTTTTTAAGGCACTCACCAGCCAATGTGAACAGTTTCTTAGATCTCCCAGATTTTCAATTATGTTAATGCCAGCTACCCCATATAATTCAATAAGGCTGCTGAATGTCTAAAATCAACTTTTATCTACACTGTTTGTAATGAAGCTCCCCTGAAGAACTTAAAATAAATAATAAAATAACAAATATATAAAGCTTAAATATTTTTTTTTTCGACTGCACCCATTAGGGGTCACCACAGCAAATCATCCGTCTCCATACAATCCTGTCCTCTACATCTAACACTTTTAAATTACCCACCTGCATGTCTGCCATCACCACATCCATAAACCTCCTCCTTTGCCTTCCTCTTTTCCTTCTGCCTGGTAGCTCCATCCTATGCATTCTTCTACCTATATACCACAACGTCCCTTCTCTGCACATGACCAAACCATCTTAATCTTAATCACCTTGTCTCCAAAACGTCTCTCTAATAAACTCGTTGCTAATCCTGTCCACCCTCGTCACTCCAAATGGAAATCTCAGCATCTTTAACTCTGCCACCTCCAGCTCCACCTCCTGTCTCTTTGTCAATACCACTGTCTCTAAACCAAACAACATAGCAGGTCTCACCACAGTCTTATGAACTTTCCCATTCATGCTCGCAAATACCCTTATATCACTCTTGCCACTCTTTTCCACCCACTCCACCCTGCCTACACTCTTTTCTTCACTTCTCCCACACAAACTTCTTTACTTTGCACTGCTGAACCCTGGTACTTAAACTCATCCACCTTCACTTACTATCTGGATCTTCTAGTAAGTGCATAAGGAAACTCTAGTTATTCCAGAGTGTAGCAGCAGACATAGGCTCAGTGTTTAAGTCTAGGTTGAAAATATATTTGTTTTGTCAAGATTATTGGTTATAGGGTTTCACCACATTCTCAGGTGTACACTGCCATAGGTTCACTTAATGCTGCATCAGTAGCTGACACTATGGCAAAACCTTGATTGTGATGAGTGTTTGAAGCAAAATTAAAACAATGCCAATTATTGGCTGATGAGAAGCATGTGGCCTGTGCATACTGAAAACAAGTTACAGTAAAACCCCGTTGGACGAGCATAATTTGTTCTTAAAAATTGCTCGTAGGTCCATTTGCTCGTACGTTCGAACTAATTTTCCCTATAGGAATTAATGTAAAAGCGATTTAATCCGTTCTGAAACCTCATTTGATCGCTTATTTCTGCACTTTAAAAGTATTTGTAGATTATTTTAATAAACAAGTACACCACAAATTACCGTAATGTAAACGTCATTTAACCCTAACCCCACGTGATAGTGGTTGATTGCGAGTCTGAGACGCACAACACACTCGTAACCTTCTTGGTTTCAATGGTAATTATATTTACTTTCGTTGTCACAGCACCATCACTGATTTTCTTGGGAGACATTTTTTAAAGATTTCTAGTGAAATAAAAATATAACACTAAAAAAAGTTACGTTTTTGCTGCACTGAAAAACGAGAGCGACCGAGCGATATGTCATCAACTAAGCGACTGATGTTACCCTCTGTCGAATGCGGGAAACCGGCAGCGTGGGTTTGCTCGTGCCTTCAATATTTGCTTGTGAAATAGAGTAAAATTTTGCAAGCAGGGTCGCTCGTAACTCCGTTTGCTCGTACTATTAGTTGCTCGTACAACAGGGTTTTACTGTATTTTAAAACTGAAACCAAGCAGGTCTTTCAGAAATTGCAGAGCCACACTGACATAAGAGCATAATCTGTGTGTTAGGTGTTTCAGAGTGCATCACATGTCAAGTCATTTATTTCTATTGCATTTTTTACAACAGACATTGTCTCAAAGCAGCTTTACAATATTTAAGAGTTAAGGTAAACGATGTATATTTATCCCTGATGAGAAAGCAGTGGTAACTGTGGCAAGGAAAAGCTGCCTTAGATGATATGAGGAAGAAACCTAGAGAGGAACCAGACTCAAAAGGGGAACCCATCCTTATTTGGGTGACATCAAGTGTGTGATTGTATTCTTTATGCAGTTAGCACTTGAGGACATTTCTAATTGTGTGCTCTGTGAGAAGCATAGGATGAGAACACTGAGCTCCTACCTAGCATTTTTTTCTGAAGAGTAGGAAATAAAGCAACTGCCTTTCATTGCTCTGAGCCAACACATGAACTTAGATAATGGAGTGCGAATTTTAAGCTCACAGAAGCATTAAAGCTTGAAGACCGCCTGCAAACAGAGCTGCATTTTACTCTAGTGGCTCACTCCATGATGGATGAAATATCTCTCTCATGCATATCTTGCATCTTTTTCTTAAGAATTCGATATAGAACAGCTTTCACAAAAAAATACAGCACCAAAGAGACACACCAGTCAGTTGCCTATAAAGAACTGATTGATGATATGCATGCCATGCAAAAGCTTTCTATAGATTAGCCTGAAGCCAAGAAAGCAGCTCAGAGCAAGTAACATTAATTCTCTCTCCATAATGAGTTATTTGGGTCCTATAATCAGCTCTTTTTGGCTAGCCTAACATACCCTGATTTTTTATTCGTAGTGGGGATGATGGAGCAGGAATCGCTGGCTTAACCTTACAGACTACAAGGATATCATAGCAGAAGTCCTGACATCCTCTCCTGTAGGAAACAGTGGCTTAGATGTGCTTCATATCAGGCAGTCCCTGCTGACAAGGCATTTCAGGGCCCTAACCAATGCACCCGACCCCACAGCATTTTAAACTATGGCCCATGAGTGCATGCTTGGTCACAGACACCAGTCTGCTTTCTTATCACCTGGAAATATGGCAACTTCTTCCAGGTTTATCCTCTTTTTATTCTATGGATCAGAGGGGATGGGTACACCCTCCAGTTTTGAGCTTGTTGACCACAAGTCAGTGGTGTCCTCCTCACAATATAGAGTTCTTCCCTTTGGTTTAGCCCCATCAGCTTACTTTAACAAAATTTATGAAAGCAGGCCTGGCTCTGTTGAGCTTCCAGGACATCAATATGTTGAATTACATTGCCAATTACCTTGGGCAAAGCAATCCCTGTCAGCCTATTGCTTGGACTCCCAGATCTCAAGGCCATGGTGTCCCAGGTAATCAAATCAAAAATCAAATCAAATTTTATTCATCACATACACATACATACAGGGTATGACATGCAGTGAAATGCTTTATACGACGGTCCGGCAAGAGGGGAATAGGGTGGGGGGAAAGAAAAAAAACAGATAAATAAAGTATAAAAACTATATAAAATAGAATATAAGGTATAAGGATATATAAAAATAGGTATGTAAACAAAGAGAGAAAAATGTATATACAGAGAAAATCCTTATGGCAGTAGACGGTGAAACAGTAAACAGTGTGTACCAAAGTGTAAACAATAGACAATTTTAGTGATGGGTTGTCCATAAAGTGTCCATGTGCAGTATGGTGCGGTGTAAGGGTCCGTAAGTGTCTGTGTGCGGTATAGAGTGTCCATAAAGTGTCCGTGTGCAGAATGGTGTGGTATAAAATAAATAATATAAAGTGCACTTTGCTGGGCAAGTCCAGAGTTTAAAGTGACGTGGTGCAAGAGGTGAGGTATGTACAGAGAAGAGGTGTGATGATGGAGAGAGTGGACCAGCTTTTAGATCCCGGGTGTTTCCTGGTTTAAACACCGAATGGCCTGCGGGAAGAAGCTCCTCCTCATTCTCTCTGTGTTCGCTTTCAAGGAGCGGAAGCGTTTCCCTGAACGCAACAAAGAGAAGAGTCCATTGTTGGGATGGCTGAGGTCCTTCACAATCTTTCTGGCTCTGGTCCTGCACCGCGAGCTGTAGATGTCCTGCAGGTCAGGGAGCTCAGTGTGGATGGTACGTTCAGCTGAACGCACCACCCTCTGGAGGGCTCGCCTGTCCTGCATGGTGCTGTTCCCGAACCAGGAAGTGATGCTACCCGTCAGAACGCTCTCAATGGTGCAGGTGTAGAAAGTCTTTAGCACCTGAGAGGGTAGTTTAAAGTCCCTTAAGCGTCTCAGATGGTACAGACGCTGCCGGGCCTTCTTCACCAGGGTGTTAGTGTGACAGAACCAAGACGGGTCCTGTGTGATGTGAACACCCAGGTACCGGAAACTGTCCACTCTTTCCACTGGAGTCCCGCAGATGTTTAGCGGTTGGTATGACCGCTCCCGCTTTGTGCTGAAGTCCACGATCAACTCCTTAGTTTTGCTGATGTTCAGGAGAAGGTTGTTTTCCTGGCACCATCTCTCCAGGTTTTTAACCTCCTGTAGGTAGGCCGTCTCATTGTTGTTGGAGATCCGGCCCACCACAACAGTGTCGTCAGCAAACCTGATGATGTTGGTGGAGTTGGATGTGGCCACACAGTCATATGTGTACAGTGAGTACAGCAGGGGGCTCAGAACACAACCCTGGGGAGCTCCAGTGCTGAGGGTGAGGGTAGATGAGGTGTGTTTTCCCACCCGTACGGCTTGTGGTCTGTCTGTCAGGAAGTTAGAGATCCATTGACACAGCGGCTGGCTGAGGCCCAGGACCTCTAACTTAGAGGTGAGTGTGGAGGGAATTATGGTGTTAAATGCTGAACTGTAGTCTACGAACAACATCTTTGCATAATTCCCATTTCTTTGGTCCAGGTGGCTCATCGTGGTGTGGAGGAGATGAGCAATGGCGTCCTCAGTAGAGCGGTTCTGACGGTACGCAAACTGTAATGGTCCAGTGTGTCTGGTAGTGATGCAGTGATGAAGTCTCTGACCAGTCTCTCAAAGCACTTCATCACTACTGAGGTCAGAGCTACAGGGCGATAGTCATTGAGGCAGGCGGGCTGGGGTTTCTTCGGGACAGGAACAATGGTGGACTGTTTAAAACATGAGGGGACAACAGACTGTTCCAGTGAGAGGTTGAATATCTCAGTGAACACCGGTGCTAGCTGGTCAGCGCAGGCTTTCAGAACCCGACCTGTGATGCCATCTGGTCCTGCTGCCTTCCTGGTATTCACTCTCTTGAATGCCCTCCTCACAACATGCTCCGAGATGGTGAATGTGTTTACCTCTCCGGCTCTCTCGGCGTGCATGCTGGTTGTGCCGCTAGCACCGCTAGCGTGGTTAGCTGCAGCCTCGAAACGAGCGTAAAAGGTGTTTAGCTCGTCTGCCAGAGAAGCGTCCGCATTCACCATTCTAGAAGATGGTGTTTTATAGTCCGTTATTGTCCTTAGTCCCTGCCACAGGCTCCTAGAGCCACCATGTTGAAACTGTGACTCTAGTTTCCTCCCGTAGCGCCGCTTTGCATCCTTCACCGCTCTGCGAACACTGTAAGACGCAGCCTTGTACTCATCCATGTCCCTGGTGGCGAGCCCCGTGTTGTAGGCAGTGGAGCGGGATCTCAGAGCGTCGTGGATGGTTTTATCCACCCACGGCTTCTGATTGGGAAATGTTCTGATGGTGGTTTTCTGCACCGTATCATCCGCTAGTTTCCCGATGAATCCCACAACCGCTTCCGTAAACATGTTGATGTCATCAGAGCTGCGCCAGAACATGTCCCAGTCTGCGTCATCCAGAGCGGCCTGCAGAGCGGCCACCAATTGGTCAGTCCAGCGCGCGACCTCCCTCTGAACCGGAGCTTCCTGTTTCAGCCTTTGTTTGTAAACAGGCATGAGGAAGATGGCGGCATGGTCCGATTTCCCACACGGTGGACGTGATTGTGCCTTGTAGCTCTTCTTTAGTGTTGTATAGCAGTGGTCCAGTGTTCTTTCGCCCCTGGTGGGGCAGGTGATTTGCTGATAAAAGTTCGGGAGTGCGCGCTTGAGGTTGGCACTGTTGAAATCTCCGACCACAATGAGCGCAGCGTCCCGATGCTGTGTTTGGTGTTGCGTTAGTGACTCATGTAAGTCCCATACTGCAGTGTCCGTGTCCGCTTAAGGTGGAATATAAACGGCACTGACTATGACCGAACTGAATTCCCGAGGTAGATAAAAGGGCCGACATTTGATGGTCAGTAGTTCCAGGTTTGGTGTGCAGGAGCGTGAAAGAGGAACAATGCTCGCGCTGTCGCACCAGTGGTTGTTCACCATCAGACACACTCCACCTCCTCTTGACTTCCCCGACTCCAGTGTTCTGTCCATGCGGTAAACCGAGAAAAACTCGGCCGGCTGGATGGCGTGGTCCGGTACCGCTGGGTTCAGCCATGTCTCAGTGAAGCAGAGAAGGTTGCAGTCCCGAATGTCTCTCTGGAACTTGACCCTTGCCCTGAGGTCGTCGAGCTTGTTCTCCAGTGACTGAACGTTGGCTAGCAGGATACTAGGTAAGGGAGCGCGGTGTGCACGTGCCCTCAGCCTGTTCCTGACGCCGGCTCGTTTCCCTCGCGGACGCCGGTACGGGTCGCGTCCTTTGTTCTCCCTCAGGATCTCGCATTTGATTCCAGTGAATAAATGCACATTGTGCCATGCTGTTAGTTTCACATTTGTCATCCCCTGATTGTGATCACTGGTTTTTGCCCTTGCCCATCGTCATTCTTAGCTTTCTGTTTTGTGTTATTTAGTGTCTACATATGCAGAGTTAAGGTTCCCTTGTGGCCTAGTGGTTAGGATGCGGCGCTCTCACCGCTGCGGCCCGGGTTCGATCCCCGGTCAGGGAACCAACCCCAGCCATTAGGGTTGCACAAGCCTTAGTGCCGGTCCCAAGCCCGGATAAATGGGGAGGGTTGCGTTCGGAAGGGCATCCAGCGTAAAAACATGTGCCAAATCAAACATGCGGATGTTTGATCCACTCACAGCTGTGGTGATGTGGTTGCACACACACCATTGGCATGCTTGTTTTTTACACATGCATACAGTTTCACTTCATTTGGACTCCTGACAGTATCTTACATGCATTGCCCTTATCATGTATGTTTAATAAGCTCCATATTGAACTTGATCTTTGCAGACACATAGTTATTTTGCATACTTGTTAAAAAATATATGTATATTATTAAAACTTTTTAAAGTTTTTTAAAGCTAAAAATTGTGATTAAAAAATGCTAATATGCCCTAGATCAGGGGTGTCAAACTCAATTGCACGGGGGGCCAAAACTCAAAGCACACGTTAGGTCGCGGGCCGAACAGGACATTTATTGAACACACTAAAACTAAATGTTTTTTGAACATAAATATGAATTAAAACAGACAGGAATATTATTCCAGAATAAATCAACTTAAACTTTAAATAACTTAAAATATTTTGCTCTTCATAAAAATATCTCCTGTCAAAATTATACAAATTAGAAATATGTACATACTGCAAAAAAACCCTGAAAAATAAAATTTGCGCTTTTCAGCAAAAGTTAAAATAACAACAAATCAAAACATTCAGTTCTCTTTGCTCTTATGCCATTTTGTCACACACCTTCATCATGCAGCTCTTCAAGCAGCTTCACTTTGTGATTTTGCTCTGGTGAAAAACGTCTGCTGAAATGTCAGATTCTCAGGACTTTTCTACTTTCTGTATCTTCTGCTCTGCATTCAGGTTTTTCAGCTTCTCCCGATGTTTTGTCTTGTAGTGGCGTCTTATATTTAATTCCTTAATTACAGCCACATTCGCTCCACAAATAAGAGACACACGAGTTTACCGGCAGTGTCACCGGTAAACACCACTTCGCCATTGTGAGGGGCTTCACAATAACTTTACAATAGGGTTAAATACATCAACAGAAGCTTGACTTGATTGACGCTGGAATGTTCCCAGGTAGCCTAGCATTCGGTAAGGCAGCTGAAGCGCTGCATTATGGGATCTGTTGTTTGTGTGTTATCAGCACTTCATATATCGCCAGGCCATTAATAACAATAATAATAGTTCTATATAAAATGATCTTGCAGGCCAGATATAATTGTACATCGGGCTGGATGTGGCCCGTGGGCCTTGAGTTTGACACATATGCCCTAGATGGATTACCTGTGTTTTTTCTGCTTCTGTCCCGATTTTAACATCAATTATGATTCAATGTTTTTTTTTTTCTTAATAAACAGAAATACTAACTGCATACCCAGAGGAGATGTGGTCAGGTAGCTGCAAAGTAATTCTTGTCCATACTAAGCTGTTCACTGGGCTGTAGATGCTGGAGTCATGGAACTGGAATGGCGAACACCCCACATTATTCACAGAAGAAGGGAGGCATGCGGACTGCACTAAGTGCCAATGGTCTGACCTATAGAGAAAAGCCAAACGCAAACTGCTATAGGACAGCACAAAAACAGTTCTCATAAAAGTTAATCAAATGTTAATTAAAAGTAAAAAGCATGTTTAACAATGTCTGTATACTATTTTTTTTTACTAATGCTACAGTTAAATTCAGCAATTCAACAAAAATATTTTTTGGTACTTTTTCCTTCTAAAATAAAAAAAATTATAAACTAAAAAAATAAATAAACTTCATACTGGTATAATAGTTGGTCTTGATGTACAGTGGGGCAAAAAAGTATTTAGTCAGCCACCAATTGTGCAAGTTCTCCCTCTTAAAAAGATGAGAGAGGCCTGTAATTTTCATCATAAGTACACTTCAACTATGAGAGACAAAATGAGGAAAAAAAATCCAGAAAATCACATTGTCTGATTTTGTAAAGAATTTATTTGCAAATTATGGTGGAAAATAAGTATTTGGTCAATAACAAAAGTTTATCTCAATACTTTGTTATGTAAGGATGGTCAGATCTGTTCATAATCCCAGACCCCGAGAACTGCCATGCAAGAAAACAATAAACCTTCTAATCTGAAGAGAGGATCTCTTTGATCTGAGGAGAGAAAGCCATTTGTTCAGCTGCCCATCCTTGAGCCCCCTCTTTCCCTTCTGGGGAGATGGCCGTGTCATGGAAAGATGAAGGTCCCGAAATTCAAGCTACTTTACTTGCATAATGTATAAATTTTATTTTCACATGTTTAGTATCATTTTAAAGGTCTCGGTGTGATTGGAAATATGATCTAAGTCCCATATCAGTAGAACAGACATCAGGTTTGGGGAAATTACTGACATAAGGGTTGCTCCTGAGAAGATCCTTAACAGGTGGTCTAGGTGACATTTGGTTTTAGGTCACATCCTGTCCCAAGAAAGGGTTTGCAAAGGTTTTATCACTTTGAATTTACAAGTGTTTACGATGGTTTGGGTATTTACGGAAATTTGGCGAAGCACTCAGGGAAGCATTCTGTAGTCAGAACTTCCCACACAGTCTCTGTGTGTCTCTATTGCCAGGTACAGTAACTCTTTGACAATTCTTTAGTAAACTGCATTGCTAAATTATTTGGTTTTATGCTGATCATGTATGTAACTTTCTTTTATTATTTGTTTTAAATGTGACATTTGTTTATTGATTATTGCCTGGCAATTAAATGTAAAATTCTTGATTAACTCTGAAATCTCTCGAAATCATTTATATCTAGTCAATTATGTAGTCTGGTGTTACCACAAATCTATGACCAGGATAGTACAAACTGAAGGCTCATGAACGGATGTAGCATAGAGCACAATGTCTGGGACCTTCTGATTTCTGACCATCTCTTACTTTAGCAAGTTATAACTAAGTGACTACATACAGTATTCTTTATGCATTAGCAAACACTGGGCGGATTACTTAAAGAATATTAGTTTACTGTTAAATCCTCTGACTAAGGGACAGTCTGGAGAGTTTGTGTCCATGAGCATGTGTAGCAGCTATCACTGACTTAGCAAGTTATGACCAAGCAACTAAATCAATAGTTCTTAATGAATGAGCAAGCATTGAGCGGCCTACTTAAAGAATATTAGTTTACCGTTATATTTTCTCTGACTAAGATTCGGACTGGCCAATGTGCCTCCGTGAGCAGGTATCGTTAGCTGTGGTTGGGCCATTGGGCAGGCACCCTACAGTTATAATACCCTTTGTTGGCAATAACAGAGATCAAAAATTTTCTGTAAGTCTCCACAAGGTTTTTACACACTGTTGCTGGTAGTTTGGCCCATTCCTCCATGCAGATCTCCTCTTGAGCAGTGATGTTTTGGGGCTGGCGCTAGGCAACACGGATTTTCAACTCCCTCCAAAGATTTTCTATGGGGTTGAGATCTGGAGACTGGCTAGGCCACTCCAGGACCTTCAAATGCTTCTTATGAAGCCCTCCTTTGTTGCACGGGCAGTGTGTTTGGGATCATTTTTATGCTGAAAGACCAATGCCCTTGCTGATAGAAGGAGGTTTTCACTCAAAATCTCACAATACATGGCCCCATTTATTCTTTCCTTTACACAGATCAGTCGTCCTGGTCTCTTGGCAGAAAAACAGTCCCAAAGCATGTTTCCACCCCCATGCTTCACAGTAGGTATGGTGTTCTTCGGATGAAACTTAGCATTCTTTCTCCTTCAAACACGACAAGTTGAGTTTTTACCAAGAAGTTCAATTTTGGTTTCATCTGACCATATGACATTCTCCCAATCTTCTTCTGGATCATCCAAATGCTCTCTAGCAATTTTCAGACGGGCCTGGACATGTACTGGCTTAAGCAGGGGGACACGTCTGGCACTGCTGGATTTGAGTCCCTGTAGTGTGTTACTGATGGTAGCCTTTGTTACTTTGGTCCCAGCTCTCTGCAGGCCATTCACTAGGTCCCCCCGTGTGGTTCTGGGATTTTTGCTCACCATTCTTGTGATCATTTTGACCCCACAGGGCGAGATCTTGCGTGGAACCCTAGATCGAGGGAGATTATCAGTGGTCTTGTTTGTCTTCCATTTTCTAATAATTGCTCCCACAGTTGATTTCTTCACACCAAGCTGCTTTCCTATTGCAGATTCAGTCTTCCCAGCCTGGTGCAGGTCTACAATTTTGTTACTGGTGTCCTTTGACAGCTCTTTGGTCTTGGCCATAGTGGAGTTGGAGTCTGAATGTTTGAGGTTGTGGACAGGTGCCATTAATACAGGTAACAATTGCAGGACAGAGGAGCCTCCTGAAGTTGTTACAGGTCTGTGAGAGCCAGAAATCTTGCTTTTTTGTAGGTGACCAAATACTCATTTTCCACCATAATTGGCAGATAAATTCTTTAAAAATCAGACAATGTGATTTTCAGGATTTTTTTTCTAATTTTGTCTCTCATAGTTGAAGTGCACTTATGATGAAAATTACAGGCCTCTCTCATCTTTTTAAGTGGGAGAACTTGCACAATTGGTGGCTGACTAAATACTTTTTTGCCCTGCTGTATAGAAAAGATTAATAAAGACATAAATATTTTTCTTATTGCCTTGACTTATTGCCATGACTGTGCCTTTTCAGTGTCAGAATGCACAAGGCACCACTGAAGCCAGTCTTATCCACAACAAAAAAATCAGTAACCTTATCTTACTTTCTTAGTCTTTCCATCTCTGTTTATTTTTCTATTAATTATTATATTACTGTAACATTCATTCACCCACCTGGCATCTTTTTTATATTGTAGAATCACCGGATGATGATCTTCACAGATTTCTGCATCACAGCCTACCACAATCTGTCAATAAAGGTAAGAAACAAATTTAATAATGGTCTCTGTGAATAGCGCACTAATACTATGACTAAACCATGTTAAATACAATGACTGGTAATATTAAAATTTGGTATACTGGTGTAAATAGAGCTCCAGGCATGTTTAGTGCCAAGTGATAAATATGCTGTTAAATAAAATATTTAAAATAAAATTTTTATACATTTTATACACATTATAAAACAACTTGCAAGAAAATTGGAATAAGGTTAGAATTTAGTTGAACTAAAACCTTTCCAATTTTTGCAATATATCTTACAATAGAAGCTGTGCTGTACGTAACTGTCACTTACACTTTGTTTCTTTATAGATAAAGAATGTTTATATTTTCAGTTTTAAATCAGTTGAACAAACAAACAAAAACACACTTCTTGAAACTTCTTTACTGTCTGGGTGTTCTAGCAAGTGCATAAATAAGCTTCAGTTAGTTCAGAATGCAGCAGCAAGAGTCCTCACTAAATCTAGAAAATATGACCACATCACCCCGTTTTAATCAGTCTACACTGCTCTCAATTAAATCTCGCATTGATTATAAAATACTACTACTGACATATAAAGCACTTAACGGTCTTGCGCCTGAGTGAACTTCTTTACCAATATGATCCTCCATGCCTACTTGGATCAAAAGGTGCAGGCTATTTGTTGGTACCTCGAAAAATGAAGACTACAGCAGGGGGGCAGATCTTTCTCTTATAAAGACCCGCAGTTATGGAACAGCCTTCCAATCAGTCTTCGGGACTCAGACACAGTCTCTGTGTTTAAGTCAAGGCTGAAAACATATTTATTTAGTCAAGTCTTGTATTTTCCTTAGGCAAAGGAGCAGATCTGGAGGGATCATGTATATAGAGTATTTGGTGAACTGGGATATTTGTCCAGGTTGTTGACAGTGGTGTGGGGGGTCATTTCTTATCCCAGAGATCTCTCATGTCTGTGTTACCTTCTGGATCTCCCTTTTAATTATGCTGCCATAGCGAGTCTTGCTGGCGTCCCCAACTACACAGTGTCCTTAACTTTCATACAACAACAAGGACACATACTAATCCATATTGGTGTTTCATCATTGGTTATTTAGTATCTAATAAAAATCTGATTGTGTTTTTGATTTAGCTGAATATTTAAACAAACATAAAACCAATTAAATTACCACGAACAAAGATAATTGGACCCTTCTAGTTTGTTGCACACACTTGTGCCCTGTACAGATTCAAGGCTCACCGTGCCAGATGCAAAAAAAAAAAAGCAGAAGCAAGCCTTCTCCATGTCCAAGACAGTAGGTCTTATGTTATTTTCTTTAAAAGCTTTTTGTTTTAACTGTCCAAATGACCTCTCAAAGGAAATCTGTCTTACCAGTATGCATTTTTTTCTTTTCAAAATTTAAAATTTCAGTGTTGGTTTTTAAGCTTTTCTCAAGGTCAAGGTCCTGGAATCAGCCATTTTTAGCTTGCCTGACAAGCCCACAATATCCGAATTTTCATTTGTAGCAGGGATAGTGCAGCAGAGCTAATTAAATCTTTGCAGTCTGAACTGTTTAGTCCTCCTTTTAGATCTCCTCCACTATGGACAATGTTTTGGCTGTATCAACTAGACTAGGAATTGTCAAGTCAAGTTTAGTTGGCGACTGTGACAAGGACAAACTCCCTTAGACGTAATGAAGAAACCTTGAAAGGAACCAGACTTAAAAGGGGAACCCATCCTCATTTGGGTGACATCAAAAGTTTGATCATAAATCTTACAACAATACAGAACACTGGAGAGTGAGAGCTAACATGAATACTGGAGTATAAGATTATAGGTAATGTTCTTTCTACAGTCTTATACAGTCTTTATGGTTATAAAACTAGGAGCTACTGAGCTCAATATTTGTGATCATCTTTCTAGCCTATAATAGCCTGCCCCTTTTGCAAAGAGAGGAGCAGAATAGAGTCATAATCTGCACCATGACATTGAGCCCAGAGAGTTCAGTTAGGGATGGTGTCATGCCAGCATAGGAGCAGGGCAGATTTAAAATCTTTTATTAGCTCCTTGCATTTGGCATCACAGCAGCAGTATGTCTCCCATAGAAGAAACATTCTTAAATCATGCTTCAGATCAGGCAGCTCCTGCTGCTGAGGCATTTTAGGGCGATGACTAATGCACTCACAGCATCTCAGGCTTTAGCCTACAACAGGTTACTGGGTCACAGCTACAAGTCTGCACCACTCTCACACCACCTGGTAGCATGGTAAATGTTTCCAGGTCTATCCCCTTACAGTCAAGTTTTAAGCTTGGTCACCACATTTCAATGGCATCTGCCTCATGATGGTCAGTGTTTGGGAGGCTCCAGCTTTTGCACAATAAACCCAATTCCTTCTGGAAAAAGTGGGTATAAAAAGGGTTCCTATGTGGCATTTACAGAAACTATTTCCTGGTCGCATTAAAGGTGGGAAGCGCCTGAATCCCTGCTTATGCAGGTACATGCAAGACAACACACTGGGGAGTTGATCTAGCAAATATTTGGCAAGGCAGAGGTGGACCTGTTTGCCTCAGTCCATCAACTGGAGTTCATCCCGAGATAGAACAGCTCCAAATGGCCCTAGTGAGAGTTAATTTTGACAACGTTTGCCTGTTGCTGGTGGCTCCATTGTTGGCCATACTAAATTTGGTTTGGATGCTTCTTCTGAAGGACACCCCTTGTGAGATCCAAATCAGGAACAGCTGAATGTGATCAAAGTCTACACCATAGTCTCCCAGCACAGGTGGTGAACACTCTCCTAAATGCTAGAGTCCCTCTACTAGGAGGCTAGATGGCCTAACATAGTGTCTCTTTATGTCTTATGTACTTAACCATAGAGTTAGTGTTATTTCCTCAAGGTGTCACCCTCTAACCCTCAGCCTATAGTTTTATAGACATTCTGTCTGCCCCTGTTCCAAAGACAGGGGGTGCAGTGTGGACCCTTAGGGTTTATATAAAGTGCACAGCCAGGTGGCATAAAACTAATAAGCTATTTCTTTGTTTTAGTGGCAACCACAAGGGGCTGGTCACCACACTGGGTGAGAAAGGCCAGCACTAAAGCCTATAAGACATGTGGAATGCCTTCCCCTGTAGGTGTCATGGCCCACTTCATAAGGGGTGTAGCTTTCTCCCAAGCTATACTTAAGGTAATCTTGCTAGACAGCATCCATGCTCAACTCTGGAGTCTCAGGTTCTCTTAAGGGAACTGGTTCATTTATGAGCTAGTGCCTGAGGTGCACCCTGTTAAAGCTCATCAACCTTATATTAGTAGTATGGCTTGCCAGAGTCCTACTCCTTCAATGAGCTGCTGATATGTGCTCATTTTATTTTACAGTTCTGCAGAGCAGGCACTGGTAGCATGGTACAGTTGGAACTGGTTCCCCAAGGCACCATCTACTGAAAAAGTGACAAGTAAACTTATAAAATGTAACATCTGGGTAACTTATGTAATCTTAGTTTACTGTTTAGCAAATCTTTTCCTGAAAAATCTGAGAATGCTCTGATGAAGATGGAGTTATATGGTACAGGTATTGTACTTAAGCCCCCTCTTTCCTTATTGGGAATATGGCCGGGTCATGAAAATGTGACTTCAAGCTACTATACATGCATACTGTGATTATTATAATTTAGGAATATATGAATTGTAACTTTTCATGTTTGATATAATTCTAAAAGTCTCAGTGCGATTGGAAATATGATCTCAGTCCAAAATTCTGTCTTTCTCCAGGACAACCCGGCTTATCAGTATCGGAAGTTCCCTTTCGGGAGCTCATGGACTTCTCACAGCCTGTGAGAAGCTCGATTTAGCTTGGACAGACAAGAAGCGGAAGCAGCGCGCACCCAGTAAGCTGAAGTGTCCAGGTCCCGGAAGACCCCATATGCAGCCGGCCTTTTTTTTTCACCAATCTTCACTGTACACGAATGTTGATGGGTTTAAGGAGTGCGGCTATGAGCCAATGCCATGGGTGGAAGAGACGCTAGCTAGCTATCTCCCCCCCCAACATAGCATTGTTGCTTAAGGCCCATTATTGCCTACTAAATTGTTGCATGACACTTTGGTTCTAGTAGGCAAGGCTTACGTGGCAACGGGTCAGGCTGCAGGTTGCCTCCACATGATGAGTGTGTTGCAGGCATACCTGACTGACCTGCTGCGGGAGATGGAGGAGGGATTCAGCTCTGAGGCTGATGATATTAGTCAAGTCAAGACAAGAGGCTTTTATTGTTATTTCTACTATACACAGTGGTACACAGTAAAAAATGAGACAATGTTCCTCCAGAACCTTGGTGCTACACTAAACAACATAGAGATACAACACGAAGCTACATAAAGTGCATCGAGTGCAAACAGTGCTGACGAAAAACAGTACAGACAGACAGACAACACAAGACAACACACATAACCCAAGATAGCGATAAACAGTAAACCTACTGTATATTCTGTTTATACAGTACTGTGCAAAGAGAACTGTAAAAACTACAACTGGAAGTGTATATATAAACAGACACAATGCAGTGCAAAAAACAGCAGTAGCAGCAGTCAAGAGGTGCAAAAACAGCAGGTAAACAGTGTAATGCGGTCAAGTATAAATAATAATAAATAAATGATGGTGAAATGGATTGAGATGAGTAATGAGTGGGTGTTACGTACAGGTTGTACAGTTCAGTAACACACATTTGAGTGAGTGTGTGTGTGCGAGTTCCATTTCAGTTCTGTGTATTGAGGAGCCTGATGGCTTGCGGGAAAAAGCTGTTACACAGTCTGGATGTGGCAGCCCCAATGCTTCGGAACTGCTTTCCTGATGGCTGTGTGTGACGTGTGTGTGTGGTCATCCACAATCCTTTTGGCTTTGCAGCGTGTGGTGTAAGTGTCCATAATAGAGGAGAGAGAGACTCCGATGATCTTCTCAGCTGTCCTCACTATCCTCTGTAGGGTCTTGCGATCCGAGACGGTTCAGTTCTCAAACCAGGCAGTGATGCAGCTGCTCAAGATGCTCTCAATGGTCCCTCTATAGAACGTGGTCAGGATGGGGGGAGGGAGATGAGCTTTCCTCAGCCTTCTCAGGAAGTAAAGACGCTGCTTGGCTTTTTTGATGATGGAGCTGGTGTTGAATGACCAGGTGAGATGATCCGCCAAGTGAACATTAAGGAATTTGGTGCTCTTGACGATCTCCACCATCGATGTTCAGTGGAGAATAGCCGATCTGTGCTCTCCTGAAATCCACGACCATCTCTTTGGTTTTGTCAACGTTCAGAGACAGGTTGTTTGCTCCACACCAGGCTGTTAACTCTTGCGCCTCCTCTCTGTATGCTGACTTATCGTTCTTGCTGTTGAGACCCACCACGGTCGTGTCATCTGCAAACTTGACGATGTGGTTCGAGCTGTGCCTTGCTACACAGTCGTGAGTCAGCAGAGTGAACAGCACTGAGGGGCCCCAGTGCTTATTGTGGTGGTGCTGGAGATGCTGTTCCCGATCCGGAATGACTGAGGTCTCCCAGTCAGGAAGTCCAGGATCCAAGTGAAGAGGGAGGTGTTCAGGCCCAGTAGGCTCAGCTTATTGATCAGATGCAGAAGGATGATTGTGTTGATTGCTGAGCTAAAGTCTATGAACAACATTCATACATAAGAGTCCTTATTGTCCAGGTGGGTAAGGGTGAAATGGAGGGTTGTGGAGATGACATCGTCCATGGAGTGGTTTGGATGATACGCAAACTGCATTGGGTCGAGGGAGGGTGGAAGCTGGGTCTTAATGTGCCTCATGACGAGCCTCTCAAAGCACTTCATCATGATGGGTGTGAGCACGATGGGATGATAGACATTGAGGCAGGAGACTGTAGACTTCTTCGGCACTGGAACGATGGTCGTTGTCTTAACCTCTTAGGCTTCTGGGTCGTGTGAGTGCAACAAATCACCAATTGTTCTCAGGTGTTAATGCTTAGCAACAGATTAAATAAATAAGGAGAAGAGAAACAATGACTAACTATACATCTTTCTAAAGCTCTAAGTCTCAAGCAGCAATTTCAGATCACTGTTTTTCAATGGAAAATGTATAACGAATGTTTTGCTGAATGTGTGTAAGCAGTACACAACAACAACATGCATAAAAAAACTCCACTACTTACATTAATATTGTAATACCGAGTCACAAACACATCCACTGCTGCTAATCCCGGTTTATTAGGAAAGATAAGGGTCTAGTGAACAACATGCCGTAAAGCATTTCTGCTCCAAACAAACAGTAGTGTTGTAATTTAGATGTTTATTCCTTTGTTTACGTCACAGAACTTCGGCTGGTTTTTGTGTTTATATATTTCCAAATAACTTTTACATAAAAAACGACATCTTGCTGGTAGAAAAACAAATATTGCTGGTAGAATATAGTAAAAAAAAGTAAAAAAAAAAAATGATAATAATAAAAGTAAAAGAGGAGAAATTTTGGGTGGAATCTATATTCTCTCTGCAGGTGTCATGTTTTTTTTATGCTCTAATTTCAAACCTTTTATTTCCAGCCAGTAGTATTATAGAAACAAAATGACTGATGGACAATGTAGCCAATAAGTGCAGGATTCTAACGATATATGGGAGGATAACAGAAATGCTTAAAAAGTAAGTTTGTGTGTGTCTGTGTGTATTGTTGAGATTGGAATGGCCAGACATCAATATGAATGGCCATGGCTGTAGAACAATAGCTTGTCTGTATACCTGGCTATCAATATGAATGCCAAATCAACATCAATAGCCCCAAGTATGTATAACAAAAGCCTTAAATGGTCAGCCATTCATTAATATGCAGACTGTATGAATAGGGTATAAATGATCACCTGAGTTTAGCAGGTGACTCTCAAACAGGGGGAGGGAGAAAAGAATCAGACATAGTCTCAGATAAATAAACTCTCTTTCGGCTTCTCCCGTTAGGGGGCGTCACAGCGGATCCTCCGCACGTTTTGATTTGGCACATGTTTTTACGCTGGATGCCCTTCCTAACGCAACCCTCCCCAATTTATCCGGGCTTGGGACCGGCACTGAGAGTGGCTGGGGATGGTTCCCTGACCGGGAATCGAACCCGGGTCGCAGCGGTGGGAGCACTGCGTCTTAACCACTAGACCACCAGGGGACCTATAGTCTCAGATAAATGTTTGTAGGAATTTCATTTGTTATGAAAATCTTCATAAAATTTGAAATATAAACTCATGAGACATGTGGTTTCAACCCAGTACTTTTCTGGATTGCTCCAGGACTGATTTCATGTATTTATAAATGAAATAAAAATAATGTTCAATGCAGGAAATGTATATCTATGGAACTTCATCATCTATAAAGACAGTAAAGCTCAAAGTGTCTTTTTTCCAAAGATATTCAAATTGTGTATGTAGCACATTTTTATCAGCAACTGTTAACATTTAAAATTAGGTAGGTGTTTTCAGCTGTAAATCCCAAAATCTGTGTCGAAGGCCAAAAGGTTAAGGCATGTAGGAACAACGATGCTGCTCAGGGAGATGTTGAAGATGTCGGTGAAGACATCTGCTAGCTGTTCTGCACATTCCCTGAACACTCTGCCAGGAATGTGTTCTGGTCCAGCAGACTTCCGTGGTTTAACTCTGCATAGAGCTTTCCTCACTTCAGCTGTGATAGAGGTAGAGCACCTGGTCACTGAGAGGAGGGGTGGTCTTCCTTGCTGTACCTCAAACCGGGCATAGAAGTCATTCAGCCCATCACAAACAGGTGGTGATGTCTTGTAGTTCGTGATCGCCTGGATGCCCTGCCACATGCGCTGGGTGTCTTCGCTGTCCTGGAAGTGGTCGTGGATTTTCTTTGCATGTGCGCGCTTCGTCTTTCTGATGGCATGGGACAGTTTGGCCCTTGCTGTTCTTAAGGCTGTCTTGTCCCCTGTTCTGTCTGTGTATTGATGGTCTTGGAGATGGTCTTGAAGAACGCATTTGCTGATGTAGCTGGTCACTGTTAACGTGTACTCCTCCAGGTTGATGAAATCACCATTGGTTGCAGCCTCACTAAACATGTCCCAGTCAGTGCACTCAAAACAGTCTTGAAGAGCAGAAGTAGCTCCTGCTGGCCAGGTTTTCACCTGTTTCAGAACCGGTGTAGCGTGTCTGATGAGCGGTCTGTATGCTGGAATTAGCGTAACAGAGATGTGATCTACGTAGCCAAGATGGGGGCAGGGCTCCGCACGATACCCACCAGGGATGTTTTGTGTAAACAAGATTCAGTGAAGTCCACTTGCTGATGGAGTTTAGAGCATAGTACTGAGATTTGCATGGTTAAAATCTCCAGCGATAATAAACAATCCATCGGGGTGTTCACACAGTGCCTCCTCAGCTGACTTTGGTGTCCATGTATTGTTAAATGTTGGGTTAAATATGGTAAACACTCCATTATTGAATCGGGAGAAGCCGCTGCGAGCTACTGCCGTGCTGCCATCTTGGATTTTAAAATAATCAATAGGAGTAAAGAGTCATGTCACGCTGCCTTTCTAACCCTTAGGGTCACCAAGGAAATGACTAAGGCCATAGGGGAGGTCCATGTCAGCCCTAGTAGACACAGAAAGGCGTTCCTGCTGTCACCAAGGAAATGACTAAGGCCATAGGGGAGGTCCATGTCAGCCCTAGTAGACACAGAAAGGCGTTCCTGCTGTCACCAAGGAAATGACTAAGGCCATAGGGGAGGTCCATGTCAGCCCTAGTAGACACAGAAAGGCGTTCCTGCTGTCACCAAGGAAATGACTAAGGCCATAGGGGAGGTCTATGTCAGCCCTAGTAGACACAGAAAGGCGTTCCTGCTGGCCTGTTCAGTGACACGGTTTCAGGAAACCAAAAGGCAATCGGCGGCGTTTCAGCGGTACCTTCTCTGTCGCTCCCATTGGGCCGCTCAGTGGGCGCAGCCCCAGCACCGCGGAGCCCAAAAACAAAGTGGGTTTGAGGGTCATCCTCTCGAACAAGCGGGCCGTGATGCGTAGGCCCTGACTGTAAGAGAGCCTCAAACTCAGGAGGGCGGTGTTTAAGTCATTGCACGGTGCTCGTCTCTCCTCAGTGCCACCAGGAGGCCAGGCTGCTAGCCCTGTCTCAAGATGTGCTTCAGGGCACAGCCACCTTCAGTGGCCTTGAAGCAAAAGGAGGAGACCCGCCGCCTCAGGAGGCCTCAACAGCTGCTGGCCATTGCTCCAGCCGCTCTGGAAGGGCCAGGGAGAGCACTTTGAGCATTAAATATGTGGAAAGAATGTTCCTGTCTCAAGGCCCTGTTGTCCCTCCTTAGTCAGAGAGCAGTTCCAGGGGTCTCATGGCGGCAGCATACAATGTGATTTCACTCGGCCTCCTCCATATGAGTCCCCTCCAGTGGTGGCTCAGAGACAGAGGGTTTGGAGCAGTCTCTGGTTTGGAGTGGAGCTGAGGAGCGGTCATGAGTGGCCACTCCGCCCAAGGTTGGTGGAATGAGCTACACCTTACATTGCACATAAACTGCCTGGAGATGCTGGCTGTGTTTCTAGCATTAAAACACTTCCTCCTAGACCTGAGAGATCACCATGTGCGGGTTTGTACGGACAACACATCGATGGTCTCATACATCAACCACCAGGGGGGTCTCCGATCTCGCCCCCTGTACAGGCTGGCATGGCAGATCTGCAATAAGTGAACGAAAAAACGAAAAGGTGCCATGACAAATATATGTTTTGCCTAAAATATGACTTTTTTCATTAAAAAAATTATAATTAGGAAAATATACATTTCCATGTTCTTAAGAAAAATTTCATGTGAAACCATTTAAAGCTGGATTAAGTGAACTAAAAACGAGAAGGTGGCATTACAAAACAGTTGTATCTAAAATATGACTTTTCCTTGAAAATAAAGTTATTATGAAAATAGGAATTAATAGGTGTGGGATGACAAATCATGTTTTGACAATAATATGACTTTTGTTCAATAAAAAAATGAGTTAACATTGCTATCATAATTTTCATAAAATTCTGATAGTTATTATGAAAATATGAACTTTTATGTTAACCAGAATTTCAAAAAAAAAGTTAAAAAGTGAGTTAACAAAAGTTAACAACAAAACAGAAGTAGTAACGAACAATCATGTTTTCACAATTATAACTATTTTATAGAAAATATTATATGAAAATATGAATTTTCATATTTATTAGCACATTTATAAAAAAATTCATAACAAATGACAAAAAGCGCTGTGAACAATCACGTGTTCACATAATTATACTTTATTTTATAAAAAAGTTATTATAAAAATATGAATGTATATATTTATTAGCATAAGTTCATGAAAAAACAGAGTTAACAAAAAAGTGACATGACAAATCATGTTTTGAATTAAAATGTGAATTTTTTTCATAAAAAACAAATGATAGTAATAAAAACATGAAATAACAGTGATATATTAATGTTCATAAAATTCTGATAGTAATTTTTTTTTTATTAGCAAATTTCCTTAAAAACTGTTAAAAGGTGCAATTATTGAACAGAAACGAAAAGGTGCCATGACAAATCATGTTGTAACTAAAATGACTTGTTTTTTCGTAAAAATGAATATGATACTTAATATGAAAATATGAATTATCATTGCTATCATAATGAACAAAATTTTGATGATTATGAAAATATAAATTTTTATATTTAATAGCAAATTTTATTCAAACAGTTAACAGGTGCAATAAGTGAATGAAAATAGAAAAGATGCCATTACAAATATATATTTTGCCTAAAATATGACTTTTGTCGTAAATAAATTGATTATGAAAATATTACATTTTATATTAATTGGCATAATTTTATTTAAAACTGTTAAAAGGTGCAATTAGTAATTGAAAAACAATAAGGTGACATGACAAATCATGTTTTGCCAAAAATACAACTTTTGTTCATAAAAAAAAATAATAATAATAATAATAATTGTAAAAACAATTAATTTCCATGTTCTGGAATAATTTCATATAAAACCGTTTAACGGTGCATTAAGTGAACGAAAAATGAAAAGGTGCAATGACAAAACATTTGTTGTTTTAAACATAGTTATTTTAAAAATGGAAATTAAAAGGTGGGTTGACAAAGATCTGATTTTTTTTTTCATTTAAAAAAATATGATTGTTATTAGGAAAATATTAAAATGTCATGTTCTTAAACTTAATTCATGAAAAAAAAATTGTGAAAGTGCAACGAGTTAACGAAAAAAAATCTAATTGCAAATGGCAAACCAAATTATGCAAATGAATATAAAAAATTATATTTTCATTATTATATTTTTATGGAATTTCTTTTTTTTTGTAAAAACGTTTTTACAAAAAAAAAAGGTTTTTTATCATAAAAATATAATAATGAAAATATACATTTTTATATTCATTTGCATAATTTGATACAAATTTATTAAAAAGTGGAATAAGAGGTGGCATACCCTTGGGGCTGGATGCCACGTTACAGACGTAGCCGAGGCTACTACAGACGTGGCCTATTGCGCTGCTCCCGAGAGTTCTGGAGAGAGTTCCCCGGAAAGGAACCCGTTTCCTCCTGGTGGCACCTCGATGGGCAGACCATGGTTCACAGACCTTGAGGGATCTCCTTGGAAAATTCCTTCCAGGAGGGATCTCCTCTCCCAGGCAGGTTGAACCCTGGTTCACCCCCACCCAGAGTTATGGAAGCTATGGCTGTGGCCCCTGGAGGGGCACAGTTTTTAGCAGCTGGTCTCTCTACTTAGTTAGTGGAAACCATCCTCCATTCCAGAGCTCCCTCTACGAGGAGATTGTATGCCGCTAAATGGCTGTTCGCTGCATGGTGCGAGCACTACAAATTAGACCCAGTTAACTGCCCGGTTGGCTCAGTGCTGGAGGCTAAGCCCAGGATGCGACCCAGAGTGCCTGTGTGGGATTTGGCCGTTGTGCTGGCGGCTCTGTCTAAGTCCTTCTTTGAGACCTTTGCCGAGGTGACACTTGGGTACCTGTCTATTACGACTGCTTTCCTTCTGGCTATATCCTCCCTAAAAAGGGGTCAGGGACTTACAGGCTTTTTCTATGGCCCCATCTGGAGGTTACCCCTGGAATGGCCAGTGCCTTCCTTTACCCTAGTACCTAAGCTGCATGTGGTTCCCCCACGACCTGTTGTGCTGCAGGCATTCTACCCCTCTCCCTTCCAAGCCCATAACCAAGAGAAGCAAAACTGACTGTCCAGTGCGACACATACGTCCACAGGACGAGTCCATGGAGGAAGTCAGAGCAGCTGTTTGTCTGTGGATGCCATCTCATCCATCTCACTCCACTCGGAGTGTAACAGCCTCTACAGACTTGTCCGCTGGAGTCCCACTCCAGGACATTTGCAACGCTGCTGGCTGGTCCACCAAGCTGACTTTCATCAGGTTTTACGACCTCGACCTTAGAGCCACTTCCGGCTCCTTTGTCCTGTGTTCTGGTTGTGCTCTTACACACTAGGCAACGACTGGTCAGTTTGGCGTGATTAGCCACTCGTTCCCAAAGCAGCTCGAGTTCCTGAAAGGTAACGTCTCTAGGTTATGTATGTAACCGTAGTTCCCTGAGGGAAACAGACGTTACGTCTCCAAGCCACACTCCCTGCATCCCCGCCGCGCTTCCCTTCGCTTTTTTCAGAAGCTAGCGTTGCTCCACTGCATGCGCATTTTGTAGCTTCCTTGTCGCGACGTCACCCCTTGCCGTTGGCTGGATTTCACACGTGATTTAGAGCGTGAGGAATGCGGAGGCGTTCCCAAAGTGTTGTGACACAGCGTCTCATTCCTTCAAGTAACTAAGGTTACATACGTAACCTAGAGATGATCTTTATCAGGTGTTGGTTTTTACCCTTGGAGGTATTTGGTTTTTTAGGTCAACTCCTGTTCCAACAAAGGGTTTGCAGACGTTTTTTTCTTTTAAATTATAAGTGCTTATGGTGGTTTGGGTATTTAAAGAGATTTTGCAAAACACTCTGGGAAGCAATCTGTAGTCTTAACTTCCCACACAGTCTCTGTTTGTCTCTATTGACGGATACAGTGACTCACAATTCTTTTGTAAATTGCATTGCTAAACTATTTGGTTTTATGCTGATCATGTTGTGTAACTATTTTTAATTATTTATTCTAGATTTGACATTTGTTTATTGATTATTGCCTGCAAATAAATGTTGAAAAATTCTTGATTTACTAAATTTCCTGAAAATATTTATATCTAGTAGATTATGTAGTTTGGTGTTACAGCTAATCTATTACCAGGATAGTACATACAGAAGGCTCATGAATGGAGAGTGCATAGAGCACAACGTCTGGGACCTTCTGATTTCTGAATATTACTAACTTAGCAAATTATTACAAAGTGGCTAAATCAACTATTCTTCATGCATGAGCATGCATTGAGCGGCCTACTTAAAGAATATTATTTTACGGTAATATCCTCTGACTAAGATTCCGACTGATGAGTTTGTGTCCGTGAGCAGGTATAGTTGACCAAGCACAGGGCTCTAAGCGACTCCGGGTCTATAACAAAGGATCAAGTAAAAAAACTTAATGCTTAAACTAATCTATTAAAATTTAAGAAGAAATACAACCAATAAGGTGATCAGCTTTAATGACATATATTCAAGTTAAATCTTTTACAAATTAGAGTCCGATTCGAGTTAAACAAAATTGATTCATGTAATGTGCTTCATGCACTTGTTATCCCAAAGGTCTTGCCAGTAACTGTCAAATAAACCTCAACCTAAGACATGAATTCTATAGCACTGCCTATTGAAAGTAGAACATATGCAACTGCTATCAGGATCTTCCGGGCAAATGACACGCACTTCCAGTTTAGCAGTGCGCACTTCCTGTGTGTGTGTGTGTCACTTCCTGTGTGTGTGAAAATTTTGCCGGCTTTCCTGCGCCTCCGGGTATTTAACCTGTTAGCCTTCGCCACAGATTTTGTGACTCACAGCTGAAAATGCCCTACCCAAATTTTAAATGTTAACAGTTCCTGATAAAAGTGGGCTACATAAACAATTTAAAAACCTTTGAAAGAAGACACTTTGAGCTTTACTAACAATCATTCAAAGATTATATTGCTTAAAAAGATATTAAGTTATAGATGATGAAGTCTTATGGATAAACATTTCCTGCATATATAAATACATAAAATCAGTCCTGGAGAAATCCAGAAAGGTACTGGGTTGAAAGCCACGTCTCATGAATTTATATTTCAAATTTATGAAGATCTTATACAAAAATGAGATTCCTACAAACATTTATCTAAGACTATGTTTGATCATTTTCTCCCTCCCCCTGTTTGAGAGCCACCTGCTAAACTCAGGTGGCCATTCATACTCTAGTCATACAATCTGCATAGAAATTAATGGCTGACAATTAAAGTCTGTTATACATGTTTGGCTCAATATTGAGTTAGCATTCATATTGATGGCCACGTAGCCAGACAAGCTATTGTTTTACAGTCATGGCCATTCATATTGATTTCCGGCCCTTCCAATCCCAACAATTCACACACACACACACACACACACACACACACACACACACACACACACACACACACACACACACACACACACTTTTTAAGCATTTCGCTTATAAAAACAAACAGGCACTAAAACCTATAAAAACCTATACAACTGTAGAGAAAGATATATTGTAACTTACAGATATAAAATAGCATTTTATAAGAAGAATAAAGAACATTTTCAAAAGAATATTTTCCACATCACTTCTTTGTGCAAATCTCCGATAAAATGTTTTTTCTTGACTGTCCATTTTTTTCCCTAATTTCTTTTTTATTGTAAAAAAAAGTCCAGATAGCACAAGCTGAAAACAACCTGTTGCTGCAGAACTGAGAGCTGCATTCACTTCCAGGTTTGTGTGCACGTGTGCTCCTGTGTTTGACCAGTAATAGTTTGTAAAACTAAGACTCACCTACGTGGGGAATAGAATCCTTCCATATATTGTTAGAATCCCACACTTATTGGCTACATTTTTCATTTTAATGCTACTGGGTGGAAATAAAAGTTTTGAAATGATAGGTGGTGCAGAAAAGACACCTGACTGTAGTGTAGACTCAAGCCTGAGATTCTGCCTCTTATACTGATTTATTTATTCATTTATTTACTTTTTAGTGTGTGTAGTCTCTTTGTTTTATAACACAATATTTTACCAGCCATATAATGTTTTTTTTTTTACCAGCAAGATGTCGTTTTTTATGCAAAAGTTTTTCGGAAACATATACATACAAACACCATTCAAAGTTCTGTATAAATAAAAGAATAACCATCTAAATTCCAACACTATTGTTTGGTTTGAGCAAAAATGCTTTACTATCAGGATCTTCCGGGCACACAGCGCACACTTCCAGGTCCGAGGCATTCACTTCCTGGTCGGTGGCCATCTTGCCATTTTTCCCGTGCCTCCCCGTATTTAAGGACACCCAAGACTTTAGCTCGGGGATAGATTATCTTACTGGCTTCCAAAGGTCCTGAGAAATATTCTTGCCACACTGCCTGCTTTGGTTCCTGCTCCTGTTCCTGACCCCTGTTCTGCTCTGCTTTGGTGTTGAACTCTGGACTGTTTTTTTGTTTGTTTTTCTGCCATGCCTTTATTCTTCTGTTTGCCGGCTTTGGATTTTTTTGGATTGTTTTTTGTTTATCTGCTTGATACTTTTCATATTAAAAACTGTTTTCCACTAACTGCTGCTCGTATCCTGTATTTGGGTCCTCACTTATCTAGTCACCTGTGTTCTCCGACAATTGCAGGTCCTTTTCTTCACTTGCTGAATATTTTTGGGGCCATCCAAAGGGTTTTTTTCATGGCTGGATAGCAGTCTTCTAGCCACAGTTTTTTGGTGCTACTTTAAAAGACTACAACATGGTTTATGTTACCAATCTCATGCTATGCTAAAATTTAGTTAGGTTTGTCAGGTGCCTGTGTCAAGAAGGTGAAATATACCACATTGCAATTTGAGACACATACACAAAAGCCAGTGGTTTTTGATTTTTTTTTATTTCTAAACTTTTCAGATTTGTAAGGAAGCAACAGTTAATCATTATTGTATTATTAATTATCAATATAAAATACCACAAAATACTGTACTATGATTATTAGTCCTATTCCTCCCAGACACTATGGTATATTAAATGTAGTTTTAATAAATTCACCAAAACAAAAAGTAATAAGATTGTACAAAACATTATTCTGCTGGGCTCGATCCACAATAATAAATTTTATTATGGCAGAAATTTTTATATTTTTACTTACAAAGGTGTGCTGTGTTAAATATAAACTAGAATTTTTAAGTTTTAATTTCAAAGTTGAAAAAATATATACATTTATATAATCAAAACTATATAACTGACCTTAAATTGCAGGATGTATCCTGGTTGGACAATTAACTCTCGAGTAGTCAAGATATTATAGGTTCCATCCTGGTTTTGGTTTTGCCAATAGAGATGGAATGTTGGATTGCCACAAAAACCAGCTGTTCGCACACCATTTGGATAGAAATTCCAGCTTACATCATGAGATATATCCTCTGAGGGTATGTTAAAAGAGAGAGAAAGAGAATGCGATGAAGAAATAGAAACAAAAAAGGCTATGGTTATTTGGTTTTTTTTGCAGAATGATGATCTTAAAAAGGCTAAGGCTTTTTAGTTCAACCTATCATGCCTACGGTTTTATGTATATTATGAGAAAACATTACTTAGCAAACAGTTAAGCATTTTAAATACCTTCATCAAAGGTGTCCAAGAGGGTGCTGGGGTTGATTTCAGAGCCTCCAACCAGAATATTATCTAGGGCCCACTGAGCACGGTCAAAATTTGGAGTTACCAAACCTGAAGACATCTTGAACGGCTGCCACCAACGCAGGCGTGTAGCATTGGTCATAGCTCCCACAGGCAAAAGAATGTAATCTCTTCTTACTGACAAATACTTCAAATAATCCATCTCATGAAGGAGTGTCCATGATATACCTTTGTGTATGTGTGTACATATGTGTGCATGAGAAGGGGGTGGGGATGAGGAAAAAAGATTGAGAATATTTTTTTAATTGAACAGTGCTCTTTAGATAAGACAAAAAAAAAAAAAAAAAAAAAAACAGACCTCCATCAGTTGAATAATCCAATAGTACATCTTCTGTTCTACAAGATTGATAGTGGCACATACTCATAATGTCTTCACTTCCAATAATGGTCCAGTACTCTACAAACCTGACACCCCATTATAAGAGAGATGAAAAGAATAGAAAAAGAGTCAGTACAATTTCTGAACGTGATTTGATAAAGCATTTTCATGCAACAAAAACTAAAGTGTAGATTTACTATAAATTACCCTTTTTAAAAAAATATTATAATAATATTATTAAAAAATATTATAAAATAAGATGTAGACCAGTACTAACTTGGCTCCACGTAGATCAAGATCAGCAGTTACAGCCTGCCTTGTATTAGCTCCATTAAAATAAAGTGCCTTTCCCTCAACCAGTGATCTACAGTCTGTGCATGCATAGCCTCCCTCCAAAATTTCCCACTGTGGACCAGGGGACCCCTGCCATTCAAATCGCTCCTTTAAGGTTCCCTGAAAAAATACAAACACGTGTAAATACAAACAAATTCATGTCTTTTCTTATTGGTGATTGGTGTTGGTAAACGATATATAGAAAACATGCTTTACCTTCAAAATTGAGTTAGCATAGCAATTTTGTCCAGAAAATCCTGGATCACAAAGGCAGTGCTGATCTAGACAGTCACCATGACCACCACAGTGGTTGTCACATGCAGGTCCAATGTAAATGTTACCTACTGCCCATTGTGTGTCTGAATGCAGCTGGTAGAACCGGAACCTCACAGCTCTGAGGTAAACCATATAACAGAATACAATATTTCCACAAGAATAGTTTTAGGCAAGGTATTCGAATCTTTAAGCAATAATATATAGAATATATTTACATTGAATGTATATAAATAGATTTTTAATACATAAAAATATTGTGTAACAGACCATCTATATTATATTCTTGATATAACAAATAACATGAATGCACATTTATATACAACAGCAATTCATAAAATATAAGTAAAAACAGTATGCAATGATTTGAAAATCTCTTAAGCTGATTTTTTTTTGGCCACAGTAGAACATAAATAAAACATATTACATATGAAACTGAAAATCTTAAGAAAAAAAGATAATTTTGAAGTTGATTTCTGTAAAACCTCAAATTTTATGATGGGGCAACAAAAGGCGGGAAAAGTAGTTTACTGTAAAGCTAGAGGAACATTTTGCAACCAGTTGGGTTAATTGCCAACAGATTAGTAATATAATTGTGTATAAAACCATCTTAGGGAACCATAGTCTCTGAAAAGGTGGGCAGAGGTTGACCAACCTGTGGAAAAACTGCTTCAACAATAATTTTTTAGAAGAATTTCAAAATAATGGTATTAAACAAATTGCAAAGACTAAAAATATCTTATCATATACAGCACAAAATATCATCAAAATATTTTAAAGATAAGTTGATATACAGCAACTTATCTTCTCAGTTAGCAGATGTATATGTACTGTGCACAGAGAATTTCTAAAATCCATCAAATTCAAAATTACCATATGTATTTCTTTGAAAGTATACATTTCCTTAGCTTATTTGATGTCATCTTTGTGCTATTGTGAATAAAATGTGGGTTTATGTAACTGCAAAAAAAAAATTGCATTTTGTTTTCATTTGCATTTTGCGCATGTTCACAAACTTGGGAATTGTGGTTGTAAACACTGTACAATGATGTTTAAAAACCTTTATTTACATGTCTTTAAGGCTGTCAGGAAGAGGATAAACAGCTCTTTTCCAGCCTTTTGCAGCAAAGAAAACAGATGGCAGGGACACTTGCTCTCCACAGTGAGGGTCAGCTGGAAGGCACTGTGGCACAAGGTACTTCCAGGAGACACCAAAGTCTACTGAATATTGTACATGGACATGTTGATCAGCATGTCTTTCTGGCATATTGCAGCCAACTGCAATCTGCAATATAAGCAAAACAGTACAGTGTACAATACAGTGAACAAAGTTGTACATTAAACAAATAGAAATCATTTTACTGACAAAGGTATCAGATTTAGAGTCATACTGGATCTTAAGAGATACAAGTCCTTTGTTTTTCTCTACATATCGAAAAGAGTTTCTAATGGTCTTTCTATTTTTTTTTTCCAACTTGCAAGGAAAAAATATTGAAAGATCTGATTGGATCTGATCGTACATCTGTGCTGAATTTTTCTAATGAGTGTTCTGTGTTTTAATTAGTGCCAGTCAGGATCAAAGGGTTAGAGAGAAAAGAGCTTAAAACAAGAGAGAAAGATTTATATGTTTGAAAACAAGTCATAAAGCTGCGTTCTGGATCAGTTACAGAGGTCAAATGTTCCTCAATTAGTTAACAAGTAATTAGTTCATTGCAGTAGTCCAGGTTGAACAAGCATTTGTGTGACCTGTGTGGTCCTGAAAATGTTCGGGCTTCGTGCAATGCCAGCAGACAGGCCTAGACATCACTTTTACAACTGTGACACCAAAGTGTGTCACCCATGTTGTCTTGGTTTTCCCAGCTTGCACACAGAGACTAAAGGTGAGATCAAAAATTTGCGTGTGGAGATCACAAGATTATGTGTGGATAAATATTATTATAGCTCATTTCAGCATCCAAGTAGCCTTGCTGATAAACTGCTCTCCATGCTGCCAGACATGCCAACATCTGAATGGAAACAACAGTGTCTGGGAGAAATGGGAGTATTGAGTGCCATCCACATAGTAGTATGAAATCCTAAGTGAGGAATGTATCACCACCAAGATATCTAAGTAGACTGCGATTTAAATGGCACTGCATTAGTAGCATCCTCTCGCAATAGCTCCCATGGTGTATTTTTTATATTCTTTGTAGTATTTTTACCTTTTATTTACCTTACACACTTTTTGTTTTGGACTTTTCACAATTAAGTGGTATAACCTCAATGTTTTTTCTGTGTTCCTGTTTTTTTTTGTATTTTTTTTTTATATTTTTAGTGCCAAGAAGACACGCGGCTGATCATAATGATATTTACTTTTACGGCATTTAGCAGACACCCTTGTCCAGAGCGACGTACAAAAGTGCTTTGAGTCTCTAGCAATAAATAATTCTACACTTGTACGCTAGACTACATCTTCAGATAAATCAGCCTACTTCTCTGTTGAGGGTTTTTTTTTTTTTTTAGAACAAAACAAATTTTGTTGTATGTCAAAAGTGTTGTATGAAGCCCATTTTTTCATGAACTGTACATTTTAATTTTGGTTGGGCATTTTCAGCTGTAAGTCCCAAAATTTGGGCCAGGTGGGGCGTGGAGGGGCGAATTTAGATAAATGTTTGTAGGAATCTCATTTTCCTGGATACCTTCATTCAATGTAAAATATAAACTTCATGAGACATGTGGCTTTTCTGGATTACTTTTCTGGATTGCTCCAGGACTGATTGCATGTATTTATATATGAAGAAATAAAATGTTAATCATATTTAACTTTTTATTACTTATCTTTTTGAGCACTATCAACTGTGAATAATGGACAGTAAAGCTCAAAATGTCTTTCAAATATATTTAAATTGTAGTTTACTTTTATCAGGAACTGTTAACATTTAAATTTAGTTAGGGTATTTTCAGCTGTGAATCCCAAAAGTTGTGGCGAAGGCTGATAGGTTAAGTGTTTCAGTAAAGGAAGGTCTTCACCTTTCGTTTGAAGATAGCCAGAGACTCCACTGTTCCGACATATACGGTAAGTTCATCCCACCACCTCAGTGCCAGAACAGAGAAGAGCCTTGAAGTATACTTACCTCTTACCCTGAGAGAAGGTGATACCAGTCAATCAGTGCTGGAGGATCTCAGTGTGGTGCAGAACGAGGTGTGATGAGGTTTCTGAGGTAAGAGGGTGCTGGTCCATTTTTGGCCTTGTAGGCAAGCATCAGTGTTTTGGATCTGATACATGCAGCAACTGGAAGCCAGTGGATGGAGCGCAGCAGTGGGGTGGTTTGGGAGAACTTGGGCAGGTTGAACACAAGTCACACAGTTGCGTTTTTGGATCATTTGCAGTGGACGAAAAATAAAAACATCTGCATGCAGCCTAGCTTCATTAGAACTAGACTGCATGCAGATGTGTTTTTTTTTATGCAGGATCAGAAAGCCTATCATGCAGAATGCTGCAGAACTAGTGGTGCAATAAATTTTTCCAAATCCAACTTATCATTTACTTATTACCTGTTGGTAATTTTTTTTTTTTATTTTAGGAAATATGGCATATATTTTCATTGCTACATTGACAACACCCAGCTTAACTTGTCCTCCAAACCAAATTGTACTCTTCTTTCCTTTTCTTTTTTAAATTGTTTAGAAGAGATTCTCGCACAATTTTTTCAAGTTGAATATTGACAAAACAGGTCAATATAACAGAGGTTCTTCTGGTTGGCACCAAGTCCAATTTGTCAAAATTCAATAGTTACTCACTTTCTATTGATAACCAGTGTTGGGGGTAACGCGTTACAAGTAACGTGCGTTACTTTATAAATTTACACATTAATATCCGAGTTACTTTTTTTTTTTTATATATAAAGTAATGCGAGTTACTTCAGTTAATTTATTTTGCATAAAAAAATAAATACTGAATTAAAATTAACGTAGTCACGTAGAATCGTGCACTCATACGTGCGAGCAACGGGAACAGAAGCTGGTCAGAAGTGGAGATGGCAAACCAGAGAATTACATTACTGTTGTTAGGCGAGGCACGGAGGCGAAAGCCGGAGTAACGGCAAACAGAAGCTTTATTTACAACAGGCAGAGCCAACACAAAAGCACTCACAGTACTCGGCATAATCCGCGAATATAGTCCGAGGGGAGCTTCGGAAGAGAAGCGCAGCCGTGGAGTGCGCGAGGAGTCCGAAACGGAACGTACGTAGCGGGTTAACTGGACGTACGAGCACACCGATATGAACCAACACGAACATGCAATAACGGACCGGGAGTGTGGGTGAATGTGGGTCTTTATAGGAGCTGGGAATAAGCGTGTGAAACGAGCCCCAGCTGTTCCCCATATAGCTCGATTACGAGCAGATCCGTGCGGCCGGGGCACACACGGGAGAAGGAGCGAGGTGCTTTGGGGAAACCCGAGGTTTGACAGCCGCTGAAGGGGGCGTGGCAGGGGGATTCCTGACAACTGTAATGGAAGTATTCTTATTATTTTGAAATAGTCGAGGAAAAGAAGCAAGGAATAATGGTTAAGTGTAGATTATGTGTTGGTGAAAAGCTCTTGTCAACTGCAAAAAATACCACTTCAAAAAAAAAAAAAACATCTGCATGCAAAGCACAGCACTACATATGTGTGTGTGTGTGTGTGTGTGTGTGTGTGTGTATATATAATGTTGAATATATGCAACATTATGCAATGTTGCATATATGGAAATGGAGACAGAAATATAGAAAACTTTTGCCGACACCACTGCAGATCTATTGACTGCTCAGAATAAAAGTTTTCCGTGGGAGACACATGTACGATGCCATCGCAGCGGAGAGAGAGACCAAATTCACAGCTCATTTGCTCTTTGTGGTAAGATAACTGCCACGATCACTGATAATAGCACGAACTTTGTAAAAGCGTTCAGAATGTTTCAAGCTGATGATGAAGCAGAGAATGATGTAGACGAGGACGAGGTCATATTTATGGATTTGCACGATGTTTTACAAGATGACAGTGAAAGGTATGTTCTCCCTCCACATCACCGGTGTGCAGCCCACACCCTTAACCTTATATACACGAACGACATTTACATTCCTGACGGCGAGGCGGATTGCAAAGCAGTGTACAGAAGTGCGACTGGAAAGTGTTCAGCCTTGTGGTCAAAATTTAGTCGATCATCTTATTGTTCTCTTAGAATTATTAAGCATTTTAAATGTTTAAGACATGTCTTTTGCCCTAATATAACTGATTTCTTAATGCCAATTATCTATATTACACCTGTTACACCTGTAAGGCGTGAAAGAGATACAAGTAGCATAAAAGTAGCATAAAAGTAATATAACGCATTACTTTCCATAAAAAGTGACTAAGTAACGTAATTAGTTACTTTTTTGGGGAGTAACTCAATATTGTAACGCATTACTTTTAAAAGTAACGTTGCCCAACACTGTTGATAACTCTATAATCTTCACATCTTCTTAGGTTAAGAGTCTGGGTGTCATCCTTGATAGTACATTGTCTTTTGAAAAAAGCATGTAAACAATATTACACGCTCGGCGTTCTTCCATTTCTCACATCCAATTTTACAGCTATTCTTGTACGTTTTAATTACCTCACACACTGATTATTGTAACTCTGTTCTGTTCGGGTTACCTCACAAACTCCTTCATAATCTTTAATTGGTCCAGGACTCAGCTGCCTGTTTATTTACTATAACCCTCTCCATCGAGCATATCTCCCCTGTTCCCCTTTCAGGAACTTGAGCTGCATCGGAACATGTTGGAAACGTGACTGCGTTGTCCATGCTTTGAATAATGTGTGTAATAAGTCAAAATTTGAAGCAGGCTGTCACTGGCGGGGTGACATCATGACCAGGAAGTATAAAACGCAAATGGAGTGAAGCTGGCTTCAGCTTCTGTTTGTTCACAAAGCGCTCCAACATGGAATAAGACCATGCAGCTGGCCTTTTCGGTGATGGCATTAGTTTGGTAGTCAAAAGGTTTCAGGAAGCCAAGAAACAATCAGCTGACCCTCCCATCATATATCCTCCAGCCTGAAGTGCGCCTGTACGCGTTCCGCCCCGTTGCTGAGTTCTGGAGAGAGTTCACCGGAATGGAGTCCGTCTCCTCTTGGTAGCCCTTGACTTCGTGGCCCTCCTCAAGCAGCCTCCATGGGAGAGTCCTCTGAGGAGATATCTTCTCTCTCAATCAGTGGGCACAATAGTTCACCCCTGACCCTAAAGGGGCACAGCTCCAAGGATCTGGTCCCTCCACCGAGGTATTAGAGACCATTCTCCAATCCAGAGTTCCCGTTCACTGTGTGGTGCGCTCAGCACCAATTGGACCCAGTCCACTGCCCAGTTGGTTCAGTGCTGAAGTATCTGCAGGAACAGTTTGCAAAAGGGTTGACTCCATTCATCATTAAAGTCTAAGCATCTGGCATTTTGGCGTATCACGCCTTCGTCTCGGGACATTTTCTGGGCAGAGTTTACTCCATGGCACCCAGAGGCTGGGACAAGTCCTTGGAGGAAGTCGAAACAATTGTTTATCTGCTACGTCCCTCTGAGTACAGGCCTTTATGCTCGTAAGCAGACCCTCAGCAGATGGATTGTTGACGGTATTGCATCCCCTTACGGGTCATCTGGTCCATTTAGGGTCAGAGCGCACTCGAGTGTGGCAGCCTCTAAGGCTTGGTCCTTTGTAGTGTCTTTTAGTCACTATGGGGTCAAGGTCATTTAGCTGGGCTGCTCCTCATCTCGGGAATTCTCTTCCACAATTAATATGTGTGGAAGTGTTTGTCTGACCTCTTAAATCATGCCTCAAATCTCATCTATTCAGATTAGCTTTTCTGGCAAATTTTAACAGTTAAATAGCTGTTTGATTCAATGTTTTCACTCTACTGTACAGTGTCCTTAAGTGTTTTTAAAGACTTATTTTAATACAATGTGTTATATTTAATAAAAAGAAAGATTTTACTTACATAATTAAAAAGGGAAATATGTACTGCCTGAGGCATTGCTGGGATATGCAGCAACCAAAATATTTACAATCTAGGAAATGTGGCTCTTCCATGCACATGTATTCAGTGTTGTGCAATGATGTGATCTGTGGCAGTTATAAATTGTCACTCCCACTTATGGTTAACTGTATCAGACCTATACATTTAAAGGTAAATGGGATGTGATGGTGATGGGATAAATAAAACAAGGACCTGGTAGAATTGCAGAATGCATCTATTTAGACTATCATTTGTGAACTTTCTGTTGATTTGAATACCTGTAAGTGTAACTAACTCTAAGAAAAGAGTAAATAAGGTAATCCTTTTGAGCTCCATTTTGTTTGGTCTCTTCCGCCCTATATGGTATAGTCCTTTAACTCCGCCCCCATACGGTATAGTCCTTTAACCCCGCCCCCATACGGTATAATCCTTTAACTCGGCCCCCACTAGTTAGTGTGACGCACACATGGAAAAGGAAAGTCATGTCGCTAAAATGCTCTGAAATCGTACAAGGTTCTTAAGAAAAGTAAGGGATAATTAAGCACCTCGCTGGAATCGCTATGCATTAATATGTGGGTTAATCTATTTAACTGTGAAGAATTGTTTTAATGTGTTGTTATCACTGTCACATCTGTGACATCATTGTGTGACATCACAAAAGGGTTTCTTATAAATGGCTATTCATGTTTATGTTTGTAAGAGCTGATGGTATTATTTTGTTATTTATCTGTTCTGTAGCTCTTACGGTGTTTCACTAAGAAAAGGTTTTTCATCAAGGAAAGGTAGATTTTGTGTTTTTCCAAAGAAAAGGCTGACGGCATAAAATAAAGGCTTTTTGAAACATCAGTACGCTTCACCATTGTCTGGCTGGGGGTTAGCTACAGTAAGAGCTTGACCCGCATCGATTCCAATAACTGTTATCTACAACGGGCCACGGAGGGTCTTCACAGCGCCATTTACAGCTTCTGCTACATCACCGTCACAAGGCATCAGCGTGGACTCATCAAGCTGCTTCCTCGCGCCTGACCTATATTTCGGACAGCAGTCTCACAGATTCGGTGCAACAGTCAAGTACAGCCACACTTACGAACATTGATGCAAGGTCGTGAGTATTAATCTACTATAGTACGACAATACGACGAGCAACGGATGAACGGCTTCTCGGACTGAACATTCAATACTCAACGGCTCAACTACAAAAGCAACAAGATAAACTGTGATTATATTTGCACCCATGCCTGCAGGCATCCACATGGACTTTGTCTAATTAAGGACATAGATTTTTGTTTTTTGGATTTTGCATTTATCCATTTAGTTAACAGTGTTTATTGAGGATTTAACATTCACATTTCCCTCATTTGGATTTATTATTGTTGATAACTTGTTCATTGTAATATTTACACTGATATTTACAATAATTCTAGTGTCTATATGTACATGCATATGTGTCAGCTGTTTAAATTGATGTTCTGATATTTTATGTTTATACAGTTCATATTCAGGGCTTTTCCATATCTGTTAAGGGGGTCTTTTTCTGTTATTAGAGTTAAAAATTCTAAGTGATAATGTCACAGTCAGGAAATGAGATAGAGGTGGAGGAGCAGATGGCTGGTTACCAGCATGAAGATTTACAAGGTGAAACCCACATAATGGTAGACCAATCAGAGCGACCGTGTCTGAAGGAAACAAATGAAGTTAAATCAGGGAAGGAAAAGCATGCTACAGGAGGAAGATGGAGGATCAGCTGCAGCAGAACAATGTCAGCGGTGTATGGAAGGGGCTCAAAACCATCACTGGTCACAAGGAGTCAAGCTCTCAGGCTGTGGGTGACCAGAAGTGGGTGAATGATCTCAATCTATTCTTTAACAGATTTGATCAGCTACTCTCCCCTGCCCCCATCCAGTCCCCCCTGCTGCAATCCCCCCTCTCTGCTTCCACAGCAAGCAGCTCCAGCCCCACCTCTCTCTGCACTGCTATCAGCTCACAGACAATACACAACACACCTAACTCCCCCCCCCCTGCCGATTCCCTCCAGTCAACACTCCATCCAATACACACTGCCCCTTACAGAAGCCCAGGTGAGAATGGAGCTCAGGAAGATCAAAGCGAGGAAGGCTGCAGGCCCAGACGGCATCAGCTCCAGGCTACTTAAGACCTGTGCTGACCAGCTGTGCGGCATATTGCTGTACATGTTTGACCTGAGCCTGAAGCTGGGAAAGGTGCCACAGATATGGAAAACATCCTGCGTGGTGCCTGTTCCAAAGACGCCGCCAAAAGACTTGGAGACTATCGACCAGTAGCGCTGAACTCGCATCTGATGAAAACATTGGAGGCTAGTGCTCACTCATCTCCGACCTCTGGTGAGCCCATCAATGGATCCACTTCAGTTTGCCTACCAACCTGGCATTGGAGTGGAAGACGCAGTCATCTTCCTCCTAAATCGGGCTATTTCACACCTGGAAAAGGCTGGGAGCACTGTGAGAGTCATGTTTTTTTTACTTCTCTAGTGCTTTCAACACCATCCAACCTGCGCTCCTGAGGGATAAGATGGTGTACATGGGAGTGGACCATCATCTGTCTGCCTGGACACTGGACTATCTCACAGACCGACCACAGTATGTGAGGACTCGTGACTGTGAGTCTGACATGATTGTCTGCAATACTGGAGCCCATGACGGTTCTTGCCCGTTTCTCTTCACCGTCTACACTGCAGACTTCATGTTTAGCTCAGCAACCTGTCACCTACAGAAGTTCTCTGATGACTCTGCCATCATCGGTCTGATCACGAATGATGATGACAGAGAGTACAGTGGACTTATAAAGAACTTTGTGGACTGGTGCCAACGGAGCTGCCTCCAGATAAATGCGGGGAAAACGAAAGAACTGGTGGTGGATTTCCGTAGGCACAAACAAATTCTATCACCAGTGAACATTCAGGGTAGGGACATTGTGAGAGTGGACTCTTACAAATACCTGGGTGTTCACCTAAACAACAAACTGGACTGGACAGACAACACTGAGGCAATCTACAAGAAAGGGCAGAGCAGACTCTTTCTGCTGAGGAGACTAAGGTCTTTTGGAGTACAGGGAGAGCTACTGAAGACCTTTTTTGACTCTGTGGTGGTCTGCTGGGGCAGCAGCATATCTACTGCAGACAGGAAGAGACTAGACAAGCTGATCAGGAAGGCCAGCTCAGTCCTGGGGATTCCCCTGGACACTGTACAGGAGGTGGGAGAAAGGAGGATGGTAACAAAACTATCATCATTGCTACAGAACGCCTCCCACCCCCTGTATGAAACCGTTACATCGCTGAGCAGCTCTTTTAGTGACAGACTGATACATCCTAAGTGTCTGAAGGAGCGATACAGAAGGTCTTTTCTCCCTGCTGCTATTAGACTATACAACCAAAGCTGTTCCCAGTAACCACCATACAACACTGCTATTACTTTTTAAGATGTGCAATAACTTTATCTGTGTGAAATATTATTAAACGAATCAGGTACAATATTATGTGCAATATTACCCGCAATTTACGTGCAATACTACCTTAAAACATGACTTAAAAAGCGTACTTTAGTTTTTTCCTATTTGTATTATTACATTGTACTGTATATATACTGGTATTGTAGTATATGTATATTATTTTTTAGATATTTGCATTTATTTTTATTTCTTTGTTGTTATTATTATTATTTATTTTTATTTCTGTTTTTATTTTTTTGTATATTCTTTTTTTTATATATATATATTTGCATCTATTTTTATTTCTTTGTCTTGCTGCTGTAACATAGAAATTTCCCCACTGTGGGACGAATAAAGGTTTATCTTATCTTATCTTAAACAACAATGTCTAACTGATCTCCAAGGCAAATTTAAAAAGGATGATAATGCTCTTTTTGGAGGTCCAAGACGCTCTGAACGCACACGCCATCCTACAGAGAAGATGCTCGCGCATCAATATGAAGAGTCCAAGAGAAAAGAGAAAAGGCTGTTTGCCACGTATGAACAGTGGAAGCTCCACGCAAGGAAGGCAAGAGATCAGCTAAGGACTTATATGTCAGCGAGTCAGCTCTGGCATCTCATTGACGAGCTTAAGAAAAGTAAAGAAGACATGATGAACATTTATTATGAAATTCTAAATCTCACCTCACCCTCCACCGACATAAGAAGAAGAGTTGATACGTGTGAAGCTGTGACCACAGAAATCATCAACATTGCATACAGCAGAGCTATAAATGAGGAAAGCGGGTTTGATGAGCCGCAGGAAAGACACCGCCTTCACGAACTGCTCCGCCACGACTATGCAAAGTCTGTCTATGGATCCGCAGCTTCTTGGACAAGTCACAGCCAGTCCGATCACTACTCCATAACTTCATCCATGATAGTAAAACGCGTGGACGCAGCAGCTGAACTAGCAGTAAAGGAAGCAAATTATCAGATGCTGCTGGAAGAAGAAAAGCAAAAGGCATCTATAAGAGAACTAGAGGAACAACAACGCAAGGCACTAGAGGCACAAAGGCGTAAGTTGGAGCGATTACAGGCAGCGAAAGAGATAAGGGCCGCTCAAGCCATGTTGAAGATCTACGAAAGGGAGACGGATCACAAGGATGCTATTTATCTCAAGAAGGAAAGGAACATGGAAGCAAAGAATACACCTGTAACTACAGTGCCCCTCTCTCAAGTTGCAACGCCCCATCATAAAGACATTCCCTCTCTCACTCAACTTTTTCAAGACAACATAGCCTTAAATAGGCTTCCTGTTCCTGAGCCATTTGTCTTCAATGGCGATCCCAAACAATTCATTAATTGGAAGACAGCATTCACTTCACTCATAGACCAAAGGGCAATCACGCCAGCCGAAAAACTATACTACATAAAAAGGTACGTTGGTGGCCCTGCACGGCAGGCTTTAGATGGCAACTTTTACCGAAATGACAATGAAGCATACCAAAACGCATGGGACAAACTAAATCGTCGCTTTGGCCAGCCATTCGCCATTCAGAGAGCGTTTAGAGAGAAGCTTACCAACTGGCCGAGAATTCCATCGAAGGATGCTGAAGGACTGAGACGCTTCTCAGATTTTCTGAATGCTTGTCAAGATGCCATGCCTCATGTCAAGGGTCTCGACATATTAAACGAGTGGGAAGAAAATCGGAAACTCGTTCACAAACTACCAGACTGGGCAGCTTGACGCTGGAACCGACAAGTCACGCAAAGTTTAAATGAAAATCAAGAATTCCCAAGTTTCAAAGAGTTTGCTAGATTCACGTCAGATGAAGCCAAGATTGCTTGCAATCCCATTACGTCCTTTTATGCACTTCATTTGTCAGATTCTATCACTGAGAAGAGAAACCTCAGAGATGTAAAGAAAACCAAAGCTAGTGTGTTTACCACCCAAATAGTCACTAAAAATGAAAAACACAAGTCAGAACAAGGGAAAGTTAAGGTTTCATGTATCCTTTGTCAAGATAATAGACACCAACTACACGCGTGCTACAAGTTCACTGAGATGGTATTAGTTGAGCGACGCAAATATATAAAGCAGAAGAAACTCTGTTATGGATGCCTGAAACCCGGCCACAGCGTGAGAGACTGCCGTCATCGTCTTTTCTGTAACCACTGTAAAGGAAAGCATCCTACAGCCCTGCATGATGACAACTATAAAAGAGAAAGGACTACATCAGAACCAGAAACAAATCAGAGCGCTGCTGCAACGTCACTCAGAGTAGCAGGTGAAGGCTCATCAAACACATCTATGGTGATACCAGTCTGGGTTTCATCTAAAAATGATCCAACCACTGAGAAACTCGTTTATGCACTGCTCCACACTCAAAGTGATACTACGTTTATTGACCAAAAGTGAGTGATGGTCTTAATGCTGACAAGTATCCTGTGAAACTGAAGTTGACGACTATGAGCGGCAGGGATACGGTGATCACAAGCGAAGGTGTCTCTGGGCTTCGTGTTAGAGGATATAGTTCTGCAGTTCAGGTCGATCTTCTGGTCACCTATACAAAGGACTGCATACCTGTCAACCGCTCTCACATTCCCACTTGTGAGACGGCTAAAAAATTGAGTCATCTAGCAGAAATAGTGGATGAAATACAACCACTGAAGGACTGTGTAGTAGGTCTTTTGATTGGCTACAACTGCTCAAGAGCTATGGCACCAAGAAAGGTCCTTTTAGGAGATGACGAGGAACCCTATGCTGTAAGGACTGATTTAGGATGGAGTATTGTAGGGCGCTCACTACAAACCCAGAATGCGTTGAGCACACATCATTTGTGTCACAGAATTACAGTTAAAGAGCTACCTCCGTTAACTCCTACCGATGTCATTCGCGTTCTAGAGTCTGACTTCAAAGATGGCAATGACGACAGCAAAATTGTTACATTTCTTAACATACTGGAGAAGGGAATAAGGAAAAATGTGTCTGGACATTATGAAATGCCTCTGCCCTTCAAAACCAGACCCAGCCTGCCTGACAACAAAGGCTCAGCTATTATGCGCCTCCTTCACCTTAAAAGGAAATGTTCCACCAGTTCCATGTGGTCGAATTTGATCGCAACTTCTTGCGCTTCCTCTGGTGGAAGCAAGGAAATTTGAACTCGCAGCCCACCGAGTTTCGCATGAAGGTACATTTGTTCGGTGCAGCTTCTTCTCCGGGATGTGCAAACTATGGGATGAAACATCTAGCTAAAGAGAATCGCGACATCTACCCTCAAGGCTCAAGATTTGGTATGAGGAACTTTGATGTGGACGATGGGCTCGCAAGCGTCGAAAACACTGAAGATGCCATTCAGCTTGCCAGGGAAGCTCGTGAACTCTGCACCATGGGCGGTCTCCGACTACATAAATTTGTGTCCAATGACAGAAAGGTATTAGAGAGTATACCACTCTCCGAACGAGCCACCAACGTGAAGGATAAGAATCTCTCATTTGATGAATTGCCACTCGAGAGAGCTCTCGGGATTCAATGGGATGTGGAGTCTGACCGCTTCAAGCTTAACATCAGCCTCAAAGAACAGCCTGCAACGCGACGCGGCATTTTATCTACAGTAGCTTCACTGTACGATCCTCTTGGGTTTGTAGCGCCAGTCATCCTCAAAGCAAAGAGCATTCTTCAAGAGATGTGCAGGCAGGTACTGGCTGGGACAATCCTCTTACTGATGAGCTTCGACATAAATGGGAACAATGGAAAAGAGATCTAGCCCACTTAGATAATTTTACCATAGCCCGTACCTACTCACCTGCTGGATTTGAAAGGGTCTCTAAGACAGAGCTGCATCACTTCTCTGATGCCAGTATGAAGGGTTACGGCCAGTGTTCATACCTGCGTCTTCAAAATGAAAAGGGAGATATTCATTGTGCCTTGGTTGTAGGAAAATCACGTGTCTCTCCAACCAAAGTCACAGCCATCCCACGACTAGAATTAACAGCAGCAGTTGTTTCCGTGAAAATAAGCAACATGCTTAAGGAGGAATTGGGATACATTAATGCAGAGGAATTCTTCTGGACTGACTCTAAAGTGGTCTTAGGATACATAAGAAATGAAGCGCCACGGTTCCACACGTTTGTAGCTAACCGGGTTCAAAAGATTCAGCTCAGCTCAGCCCCACAACAGTGGCGATATGTCCCGACAAATGAGAATCCTGCTGACCACGCCTCCCGGGGCTTGACATAAAAAGATGACTTTTTATTATCTACCTGGCTTGCCGGACCTAAGTTCTTATGGAACAAGGAAATAAAGCTGGCTACAGAGGAAGTACCAGAGTTATCAGTCAGAGATCCAGAGGTCAGGAGTGTTCTAGCACTAAAACCACGGAACACGTAAGCGTCGTTGATCGTCTGTCTAAGTTCTCATCTTGGTCGCTAACTATACGAGCAATTGCACGCATTCTAAGGCGCATAAGCAATAACAGATCAAACAATCTCACCACTGTAACCGAACGTGAAGAGGCAGAACATCATCTAATCAAAATTCTGCAAAAAAATGTGTATCAAGAAGAGCTGAAACTGCTGAGCAAAGGAATCCCTCTACCACGGCATAATCCTTTGCACGCTCTTGACGCTTTTCTCCATGACGACGGCATAATCAGGGTGGGAGGGAGTATATGCAACTCCTCTCTTCCCAACTTCTTCAAGCACCCTGCAATCATTCCCAAAGATCATCACATCACAAGGATGATTATTGCTTATCATCACGAAAAGATGAAACATCAAGGTAAAGGTCTTACTATCAACGAAATAAGGCGCAGTGGCTACTGGATTACAGGAATCAACCGGGCTGTTGCATCCTACATTCGTCATTGTGTCATCTGTAGACGGCTATGCAGACCTATGAAGGAGCAAAAGATGGCCGATCTACCGCCAGAACGGTTGGAGCCATCCCCTTCCTTTCACTTTCTGTGGCATGGATTGCTTCGGGCCATTCCTTACAAAACAAGGAAGAAAAGAGAACAAGAGATATGGTCTTCTTTTCACTTGTCTTAGTTCCCGTGCTGTCCATATTGAGATTGCAACTTTGTAGGAGCCAAAAATGAGTTCAGAGAAGCTCTAAAGGAAGTTGATGCAGATCGTCTTGCTGTATTTCTTGCAAATAGGCAGTGCGACTTCAGAATGAATGCACCCCATGCTAGCCATTCAGGAGGGGTGTGGGAAAGACATATAAGGACTGTGAGAAGCGTCCTAAGATCCACTCTCGCCCTTTCCTCTGGTAGACTAAATGATGCTTTGTTACGGGCCTTTTTCTATGAAGCTATGGCTATAGTCAACAGCCGTCCTCTGACTGTTGACAATCTCAGTGATCCCCATGGCCTCGAACCACTCACCCCTAATCATCTTCTGAAAATGAAATCTGTCCAGGCCTTACCTCCTCCAGGTGAATTCATCAGAGAAGATATGTATGGCAAGAAAAGGTGGAGACATGTTCAATACCTTGCAGAACAGTTTTGGAGTCGATGGCGAAAGGAATACCTCGCCAACATAGCTCTTAGGCGGCGCTGGCATGCTCCAAGAAGGAATTTACCAGTTGGAGATATCGTAATCCTGAAAGGAGAGGATTTGCAGAGGAATGAGTGGAGATTGGGTAGAGTTTCAAAAGTCACTACTGACAAAGATGGACTTGTACGGAGAGTTAAACTCCAGCTTGGTGACCGTAAGCTTGGCAAGAAAGTTAAGCGTCTTCACGAGTTGTCAGAAGTTGAGCACCCAATCAGAAGCTTGTTCTGTTGCTGGAGTCTAATTAAATCTGCTCCTTCCCTCTATAGTGCATAATAGTACATAGTCGTTGCTAAGTTTCCAACTTTGGCATAAGTTGTCTTTGTCCTTATACGGGTTCCGGAAAGGTACATTTTCAGTTTAAATCATTCGTGCTTAATGTAGTCTGTGTACATCCCATTATTCACTCATGATTGGTGGGAGTGTAACTAACTCTAAGAAAAGAGTAAATAAGGTAATCCTTTTGAGCTCCATTTTGTTTGGTCTCTTCCGCCCTATATGGTATAGTCCTTTAACTTCGCCCCCATATGGTATAGTCCTTTAACCCCGCCCCCATACGGTATAATCCTTTAACTCTGCCCCAACTAGTTAGTGTGACGCACACATGGAAAAGGAAAGTCATGTCGCTAAAATGCTCTGAAATCGTACAAGGTTCTTAAGGAAAGTAAGGGATAATTAAGCACCTCGCTGGAACGGGAACAAGGTACTATGTTTGATTTGTTTAATGTGTATATGCATTAATATGTGGGTTATCTATTTAACTGTGAAGAAGTGTTTTAATGTGTTATCACTGTCACATCTGTGACATCATTGTGTGACATTACAAAAGGGTTTCTTATAAATGGCTATTCATGTTTATGTTTGTAAGAGCTGATGGTATTATTTTGTTATTTATCTGTTCTGTAGCTCTTACGGTGTTTCACTAAGAAAAGGTTTTTCATCAAGGAAAGGTAGATTTTGTGTTTCCCAAAGAAAAGGCTGATGGCTGAACACAAAATAAAGGCTTTTTGAAACATCAGTATGCTTCACCTTTGTCTGGTTGGGGGTTAGCTACAGTAAGTACTTAGCACTGATTAATTGGAACACACTTGGTTTGGTGAGTTCATTAAGCCTTGAACTTTATAGACAGGTGCATCTCATCATGAGAAAAGGCAACATGGGGGTCTCAAAACAACAAATGATCTGAAAACAAAGATTGTTCAACATTATGGTTTAGGGGAAGGCTACAAAAAGTTAACACAGAGATATAAGCTGTCAGTGTCCACTGTAAGAACCATAGTGAGGGAATGGAAGACCACAGGCACAGTTCTTGTTAAGGCTAGACGTGGCAGGCCACATCAAATATTGGAAAGGAAAAGGTGAAGGATGGTGAGAACGGTCAAAAACAGCCTACTGACCACCTCCAAAAACCTCACAACATCAACTTGCTGCAGATGGTGTCACTGTGCATCGTTCAACAATTCAGCGCACTTTGCACAAGGAGAAGTTGTATGGGAGAGTGATGCGAAAGAAGCCTTTTCTGCACACATGCCACAAACGGAGTCGCTTGAGGTATGCAAACGCACATATTGACAAGCCAGCTTCATTTTGGAATAAGGTGCTGTGGACTGATGAAACAAAGATTGAGTTATTTGGTCATAACAAGGGGCGTTATGCACGGCGGCAAAAGAACACAGCGTTCCAAGAAAAACACTTGCTACCCACAGTAAAATTTGGGCGAGGTTCCATCATGCTGTGGGGCTGTGTGGCCAGTACTGGGAATCTGCTTAAAGTTAAGGGGTCGCATGGATTCCATTCAATATCAGCAGATATCAGTCACAAAGTTGAAGTTATGCCGGGGCTGGATATTTCAACAAGACAACGACCCAAAACACTGCTCAAAATCCTCTCGGGCATTCATGCAGAGAAACAAGTACAATGTTCTGGAATGGCCATCCCAGTCTCCAGACATGAATGTCATTGAACATCTGTGGGGTGATTTGAAGCCGGGCTGTCCATGCTCGGCAACCATCAAACCTAACTGAACTGAAGATGTTTTGTAAGGAGGAATGGTCCAAAATACATTCATCCAGAATCCAGACACTCATTACAGGCTATAGGAAGCGTCTAGAGGCTGTTATTTCTGCTAAAGGTGGCTCTACTAAATATTGATGTGATTTTTCTGTTGGGGTGCCCAAATTTATGCACCTGTCTAATTTCGTTTTGATGCATATTGCGCATTTTTTGTTAATCCAATAAACCTCATTTCACAACTGACAACCGAAATGCTTTTTACGATGGTCCGGCATGAGGGAATAGAATGAGGGAAAATAAACCAAGAAAAAAAAAAAAGGTACATAAAAAGTATAAACTATATAAAATATATAAAGATATATGTGAAAAAAAAGTGTGTATACAAGGATGCGTATGACAGTAAAACAGTAAAATTTAAGGTGATTGACGTGATTTTCCTTAAAGTGACCGTGAGCAGTATGGTGTGGTATAAAGTGCACTGTGCTGTGCAAGTCCAGAGTTAAAGTGACAGTCCAGAGATTAAAGTGCCATAGTGCAAAAAAGTTGTGCCTTAAAAAGTTTGAAGATGAAGAGAAAGTTCCAGTACTAGATCCTGGGTGTTTCCTGGTTTAAACTCCAAATGGCCTGTGGGAAGAACCTCCTCATTCTCTCTGTGTTTGCTTTCAAAGAGCGAAAGCGCTTCCTTGAACACAACAAAGAAAATAATCCATTGTTTGGATGGCTGAGGTCCTTAACAATCTTCCTGGCCCTGGTCCGGCACCACGTGCTGTAGATGTCATGCAAGTTAGGGAGCTCGGTGTAGATGGTATGTTCAGCTGACCGCACCACCCTCTGGAGGGCTCGCCTGTCCTGCATAGTGCTGTTCTTGAACCAGGAAGTGATGCTACCCCTCAGGACGCTCTCAATGGTGCAGATGTAGAAAGTCTTTAGCACCTAAGAGGGTAGTTTAGGGTCTCTTAAGCACCTCAAATGGTACAGATGCTGCTGGGCCTTCTTCACCAGAGTGTTGATGTGACAGGACCAAGACAGGTCCTGTGTGATGTAGCGTCTGGCACAGATCATTTAGATTTCATGTCCCAGGCATTCCTTTTAACCTATGACATCTTCACCTCAATCAAAAGTTGAAACTTTTATTGGGGGTAAAATAGTCATAAGTGCCACACTCCCCCCCTTGTGAAGACACTGAACAGGACCAGTCCCTGAACTCCTGTTGAGTTCACAAAGACCCCCCAATCCTAAAACACACACCCACACACAACTGGCTCCAGAAGGTCTGGATCCTACCACAAGACGAGATAACCCCATGCAGGTTCTCTGTTGACCGCATAGAGACCTCGACCATAAAACACCCACACATACACCATGCACACACACACACACACACTGATACAATAAAGCATTCCTTTTTCTAATTAAACAAAATGAATAAGATGCTCCACACCCCACGACATTAACCTATACTTGTATGTATCTCCTTTATTGTTTATAGTTGTACGCTAAAGATCCTATTAATGTAACTCTATTAATGTGTCTCTTCTATTAAGGCTTAATTGACTTAAAATTATCTGTTCTTTACTTTCCTGACAAGGGTGCATTTCATTTTATCAGAATACGACATTGTACTAACATCCGTTATACGGTAATTACTGGTCCCAGCACGTTAACGTATACCTGTTCTAATGCTGTATGTCCTTTTAAGGCCTGAGGTCAGAATTTATACAAAATTATCTGCTCTTCACTTTCCTAATGAAAGTGCATTTTGTTTTGTGTTTTCATTCTTTTATCAGAACATAATGTTGTAGTAACATTAGTTACACTTTGACTACTGATCTATGTATGTAATGTACCGCTGCCGTGATTCCATCAATCCTCTCGTGTTTAGTATCCAAATGACCACAAAATTATCTGTAACTTACTTCTCAAACAATGGTACATTTTATTGGATCAGGAAAGTCACCATACCATCTCAATACACTTCAGATAAAACTTTAAAGTTCTATAATCCAAACCATGCCCACAGACACATGGAACAATGGGGAGTTTTTCCCTCCAAAATCTCAACCCTTAGTATTGGCCGTTCCCCCAAAGATGGGTGGAGTTCGAGACCTTTAAAATATCACGAACACCACCAATCGTTGGTCAGACGTACGAAACAGCTTGGAATCGACTCCCTCGTTCTTCAAGATCTTCCGGCAAGCTTCACTTCCAAGAACAACCACCGCTCTGATCTTCAGGAGAACCTGGAGGAACATCTGACCCCACCCTAACTGGCTCTTCAAAGATTTCCTTTTCGCATCCGGCCTCTTGTGCAACAAGCCAATGCAAGTAACCGTTTCCTTTACCAACGAATTTAGATGCTTATCTTAAGTTATAGTGAATCTCAAGGTGAATTTAATTTCCTGTGACGATTTCCCAGTTAGGGTGTGTTTAATTTTGAAGCATGAGCATTTCCATTCCTTCTCTTTCACTCTCTTTTTCTTCTTTTTCTTTCTCTTCCTCCTTTCCTAGTTTTAACCTTTCTTTATTTTATTTTTGTTTTCTTCATTTCTTTGTTTGTTTGTGTAGCTAGTTCTTTGTGTGTTTGTCTCATTTATTAAACGCCATATTGTTCACAAGTGATCGTCTCTGGGTACGTTCGTAAATGCAAAGTTCCTGCAATATTCGGTCTGAACTACTTGCTCTTTTAATTTAATTTACGGTATAAAGTAAGAGGGGGTTACGTCTTTCTTGGCCAGGGAGATACCTCTTTTATAGAATTAATATAAATTATACTGTCTGTTTGGTGGACGAACAGACAAATAAGTGTAATGTTAATTCCATTACCGTCAATTCAACTTAACTTAAATATTTAGGAGTAACTATAACCTGTTATAATTACTTATAAATATTCAATTTTCTTTGCGAGCTAAATTCGCTACAGTGATGTTAACACCTAGGTACCAGAAACTGTCCACTCTCGCCACTGGGGTCTCGTTGATGTTTAGCGGTTGGTATGGCCGCTCCTGCTTCATGCTGAAGTCCACTCAACTACTGAAGTCCATCAACTCCTTATTCTTACTGATGTTTAGGAGAAGGTTGTTCTCCTGGCACCATTTCTCCAGGTTTTAAACCTCCTGTAGGTAGCCCGTCTCGTCATTGTTGGAGATCAGGCCCACAACAACAGTGTCATCAGCAAACTTTATGATGGTGGTGGAGTTGGAAGTGGCCACACAGTCATATGTGTACAGTGAGTACAGCAGGGGCTCGGAACACAACCCTGGGGAGCTCCAGTGTTGAGGGTGAGGGTGGATGAGGTGTGTTTGCTTGTGGTCTGTCTGTCAGGAAGTTGGAGATCTATTGACACAGTCCCAGGACCTTTAACTTAGAGCTGAGCATGGAGGGAATTATGGTGTTGAACGCTGAACTGTATTCCACAAACAGCATCTTTGCATAATTCCCTTTTCTGTAGTCCAAGTGGCTCATCGTTATGTCTGGAAGATTTGTGATGCATCCTCAGTAGAACGGTTCTGGCAGTACACGAACTGTAGAGGATCCAGTGTGTAGCAGTAAAGTCTCTGACCAGTCTTTCAAAAGCATCACTACTGAGGTCAGGGCTACAGGGCGGTAGTCGTTGAGGCAGGCAGGCTTGGGCTTCTTTGAGACAGGAGCAATGGTGGACTGTTTGAAGCATGAGGGGACAACAGACTGTTTCAGTGAGAGGTTGAATATCTCAGTGATTACCGGTGCTAGCTGGCAGGCGCAGGCTTTCAGAACCTGACCTGTGATGCCATCTGGTCCTGCTGCCTTCCTGGTATTCACTCTCTTGAATGCCCTCCTCACGTCATGCTCCAAGATGGTGAACATGTTTACCTCTCTCGCTCTCTCAGTGTGCATGCTGTTCGTGCTGCTAGCACTGCTAGTGTGGTTAGCTGCAGCCTCAAAGCGTGTGTAAAAGATGTTTAGCTCATCTAAATATAACTATTATATAACTATCAGTTTTCTCCCAATAGGTTAATATATATTCTATTATGATAATGCTGTTAATAAAAATGTGAAAAGTAAGAAGTTTTAATTAAATATTTTTAATGTGTGAATAAATCTGAACACTCCTGTGACAGACCATAAACCGTGACCGACCCAGAAGCATATTGGCAACAGGGTTTTAAATAGGCAAAAATGTCTGGGTTATACTGTAAAGGTGTATATTTGGTGCATTGATGTGCTGTAATTGGTGTAATTGCACAGGCAAATTAGCCAATTTAATTTGCTTTGCAAATATATGAAATGCATATCCTGTCCGCAGTGTGACTTCTCTTTAGTTATTTGTCATTTTTTTAGGTTCATTGATCCTAAATGTGTGTATACATTTAATTGTATGTTTGTGTGATGTTCTGTATATTGTGTCTTTTTTAAAATGTTATGAAGAATTATTTAATGAAATGTCATTCATCACTAGATAGGAACTTTTTACCACTATACCCAAGTAAACTTTGAAATTGATCTAGAAATTAAATGATGATAATGATAAAGATTAATTAAAGGCATACACTTACCTTAAACTGCATGACCCAACCTTTGTCTGGGATGATATCATGTGTTACAGCATACACTTCTTGGCTATCTACTTTGCCACATACCATTACGTCATCTGAGGAGTTGCAAAAGTGTTGCACAGAGCAGTCTTCTGAGAAGAGCCAGTGGTCACTAACTGGAAAAAAAGTTAAAATATATATATTTTTAAATATTTATTAAAATTATTCATTAATAAATTTCACAAGATAACCTGTTATCTTGTGAATGTTTTGTGTGCATAACCCATTCATTCCACATTCACTATAATGACATTTTTGAAAACACAAATATTACCCATCTGTTAAAATAATTAATTCAGGGGAACAGTGATAAAAAATCTCTGTCCACAAAGAAACAAAGACAAATGAAGATTAATAATCAAAAGGTATCATCAAAATTAAGCTGCCAGCAGAGAAGTTCAATAAGACACTAAATTAGAAGGCAAAACATCAAACAGATGCTTGTGTGTTGTTTTTAGCAGGCCTCTCAAAATGCATAAGAACTCAAAACATGAAGTTTTGTTAATATTTTATTGACCCAAAGAAAGCTAATTATATTTCAGTAACAAACCGTGGGTAACAAGGTACATAAAGGACATGAATGGCAAGAAGAGGGCTTTTAGAGCTGGTAACAAGAAGGAACTAAAAAAGATCCAGAAAGACCTAAAGGTGGCAATCAGGGAAGCCCAGGAGAAGTACAGGAGAAGTGGAAATTAAAGCAAAGTCATTTATTTATTTTTATTTTAACCATATATAGCTGATGCAGTACACAGTGAAATGAGACAACGTTTCTTCAGAACCCTGGTGCTACATAAAACAACATAGAGCTACATCACAGAAAATAGAGCATGGTGTCCAACCTATAGCAAACAAAAGACAGTGCAAACATACATTACAGCACAGGGAAGGACATATACACAACACATAATAGTGTCGACCAGTAAACCTACTGTACAATGTTATGCAGTACAATGTGCAAAGGTGAACTGTAAACAAGGATGTATTTGTACACAAACAATGTTGTGCAAAAACAGCAAGAGCAGCTTAAAACCTGTGGTCTCTGGTAGTGTGGGAGGTGGTCTCCACAAGGGGCCTCCAGTTCTACTATATGTAGATGATGCATTACATGCAGTACACAGTGAAATGAGAATGTTCCTCCAGAACCCTGGTGCTACATTAAACAAGAGCTACATCACAAAACACTGCATTTCATTGGCTCTGTACATGTACCTTGCAAAATGACAAAGTTGAATCTCATCTAATAAAGATACATAACAGAACACAGAGCAAGGACTAAAGTAAGTGTCCTTGCCACATAAAGTGCAACCTAGTGCAAACAGTGCAGACCAAAAAAAAGTGCAGACAGACAACACAAGACAGTGTGGGACAGATACACAAAACAGCGCCAACTAGTAAACCTATTGCATAATATGATTATACAGTAAAGTGTAGAAAAGGAATATAAACAAGTGTGCTTGTAAACAAACAAAATGTTGTGCAAAAACAACAGTAGCAGCAGTCGAGAGGTGAAAAACTGCAAATAAACTGTATAATATGATTTAATATAATATAATGTGGGTGGTGGAATGGATTGATATGAGTATTATAATATAATGTGGGTGGTGGAATGGATTGATATGAGTATTGAGTGTGTGTTGAGTTCAGGTTGTACAGTTCAGTAACTTGGGTGTCATCTACAATGCTGTTGTAAATGTCTGTGATAGAGGGGAGGGAGACTCTGATGATCTTCTCGGCCATCCTCACTACCCTCTGAAGGGTCTTCCCAAATCAGGCAGTAATGCAGCTGCTCAGGATGCTCTTGAAGGTCCCTCTGTAGAACATGTTTAGGATGGGGAGGAAGATGGGCTTTCCTCAGTCTTCTCAGTAAGTAGAGGTGCTGCTGGGCTTTCTTGATAATGGAGCTGGTGTTGAGTGACCAGGTGTACACCAAGGAATTTGGTGCTCTTGACAATCTCAACAAAGGATCCATCGATGATCAGTTGAGAATGGCCACTATGTGCTCTCCTGAAGTCAACAGCCATCTATTTGGTTTTGTCAAAGTTTAGAGACAGGTTGTTGGCTCTACACCAGGTTGTTAACTGTTTCACCGCCTTTCTGTATGCTGACTCGTCATTGATGGAGTCTCTAGATTTTTTAATCTCTAGATTTTAACAGCGCACACACTTTTGTGGTCATCCACAGCTTCTGGTTGGTTGTTGTGCAGTGATGGTCTTGGAGATCACATCATCAATGCACTTGCAGATGTAGCTGGTCACTGATGATGTGTACTCCTCTAAGTTGATGGAATCGCTGTTAGTTGTAGCCTCCCTAAACATGTCCCCGTCAGTGCACTCAAAACAATCCTGAAGAGCAGAGTTGGCTCCTGCTGGCCAGGTTTTCTCCTGTTTCCTCCTCTATCAAGAACCACCATTGCCAGAGACACAAGGACCACTTCTCTCCATGGTTGCAGGAGATTGAGGTGGTGTACCTGGAGTAAATTGCCATTGTCTCTGTGTCTAACCTCGTAGTCAACTTCTCCAACTCGCTGTGTTACGTCAAAGGGTCCTCAGCAATCTCCTACCGATATAAGCCTTGTCCCTCTTCAGCACATGTCCAAACCATCTCAATCTCGCCTCCAAAACGTCCTACATGTGCTGTCCCTCTAATGAACTTATTTCTAATCCTGTCCATTCTCATCACTCCCAATTTCTTGAACAACAACAAATCTTCAGCTCTGCTACCTCCAGCTCTGCCTATTGCCTTTTACTCAATGCAACTGTCTCTAAACCATACAACATAGCAGGCCTCACCACAGTCCTAAAAACTTTCCCTTTCACTCTTGCAGATACCCTTCTATCAAAAAATCACTCCTGCCACTTTTCTCCACCCACCCTGCCTGCACTATTTTCTTCACTTCTCAAATCCTTTCTCTCACTCTCCATCACTATGCACTGTTGACCCCAGGTACCTGAACTCCTCCACCTTCTCCAACTCTTCTTCATGTAACCGCACCACTCCACTTCCCTCCCTCTCATTCACACACATGGACTCTGTCTTACTCCTACTGACTTTTATTCCCCTTCTCATTAGCGCATATCTCCACCTCTCCAGGCTCTTCTCAACCTGCTCACTACTCTCACCACAAATCACAATATCATCCGCAAACATCATAGTCCAGGAAGACTCCTGTCTGACCTTGTCCGTCAACCTGTCCATCACCACTGCAAACAGGAAAGGGCTCAGGGCTGATCCTTGATGTAGTCCAACCTTCACCCTAAACCAGTCTTTCTTTCCTACTGCACACTTCACTGCTGTCACACTGTCCTCATACATGTCCTGCACCACTCTCACATACTTCGCTGACACACCATACTTCCTCATACAATACCACAACTCCTCTCTTGGCACCCTGTCATACGCTTTCTCTAAATCCACAAATACACAATGCAATTCCTTCTGTCCTTCTCTATACTTTTCCATCAACATTCTCAAAGCAAATAAGGCATCTGTGGTGCTCCTTCTAGGCATGAAACCATACTTTTGCTCACAGATGGTCACCTCTTCTCTCAGCCTGGCTTCCACTACTCTTTCCCATAACTTCATGGTGTGACTGATCAACTTAATTCCCCTGTAGTTACTGCAGGTCTGCACATCTCCCTTATGCTTAAAGATCGGTACCAGCAAACTCCTTCTCCATTCCTCAGGCATCCTTTCACCTTCCAGAATCTTGTTAATTAATCTGGTTAAAAACTCCACTGCCATCTCTGCTAAACATCTCCACGCTTCTACCGGTATATGTCATCTGGTCCAACCGACTTTCCACTCTTCATCCTCTTAATCGCTGCTCTCACTTCTTCCTTACTAATCCTATCCACATCTTGCTTCACTAACTCCACATCATCCAACCTTCTTTCTCTCTCTCTCTCTAATTTTCCTCATTCATCAGCTGCTCAAAATACTCCCTCCACCTTCTCAACACAGTCTCCTCAATCGGCTGGCCAATCGGTTCAAATCCTTTTCTCCTCCGTTAGTGTCCAACCTCTCATACAACTCCTCATATGCCTTTTCCTTGGCTTTCGCCACATCCCTCTTTACCTGCTGCTGCATCTCCTTGTACTCCTGCCTACTTTTCTCATCACTCTGTCGATCCCACTTCTGTTTTGCCAACCTCTTTCTCCATATGCTCTCCTGCACTTCCTCATTCCACCACCACGTCTCTTTGACTTCCTTTCTATTTCCAGATCTTACACCAAGTACTTTTATAGCTGCCTCCCTCATCACTCCTGCAGTAGTTACCCAATCATCCAGCACCTCTTCACCACCACTGAGCCCCTGTCTGACCTCTTCCCTGAACCTCACACTACACTCTTCCTCCTTCAGCTTCCACCATCTTATTCTTCTTTCAGTCCTCACTCTCCTCCTGTTCTTCTTCGCCTCCAAAACCATCCTACAGACCACCATCCGATGCTTTCTAGCTACAAAGTCCCCTGCCAACACCTTACAGTCTTCAATCTCCTTCAGGTTGCATCTCCCACATAGAACATAGTCCACCTGTGTGCACCTTCCTCCACTTTTATAGGTCACCCTATGATCCTCCTTCTTCTTAAAATAAGTGTTCACCACTGCCATTTTCATCCTTTTAGCAAAATCCACCACCATCTGCCCTTCCACATTCCTCTCCTTAAGGCCATACCTACCCATCACCTCCTCATCACCTCTGTTCCCTTCACCTACATGCCCTTTAAAGTCTGCCCCAATCACCAATCGTTCTTTCCTAGGTACACCATCTACCACTTCATCTAATTCACCAGAATCTTTCCTTCTCCTCCATCTCACAGCCGACTTGTGGAGCATAAGCACTGATGACATTTATCATCATCCCTTCAACTTCCACCTTCATGTTCATCACCCTATCAGAAACTCTCTTCACCTCCACTACACTCTTACTGCACTCTTCCTTCAGAATCACCCCTACACTATTTCTCTTTCCATCCACACCATGATAGAACAGTTTAGTCCTGGCCTTTCTCCCTTTCCACTTGGTCTCCTGAACACAAAATATATCTACCTTTCTCCTCTCCATCATATCAGCTATCTCTCTTCCTTTACCAGTCATAGAACCAACATTTAAAGTAAAAACCCGAACCTCCACACTCCTACACTTCTCCTTTTCCTGCTGTCTCTGTAGACGTCTTCCTCCTCTCCTTTTCCTTCTTCGGCTAACAGTAGCCCAATTTCCACCGGTACCCTGACGGCTAACGGTACCCGTGGTGGGCGTTGTTAACCCGGGCCTCGACCAATCCGGTACGAAATTCTTATTTGTGATCCGCATATTTGATTTGGCACATGTTTTATGCTGAATGCCCTTCCTAACGCAACCCTCCCCATTTATCCGGGCTTGGGACCGGGACCGGGACTAAGAGTGCACTGGCTTGTGCCTCCCTAATGGCTTGGTTTGACCGGGCTGAAAGTAATAGTCAGCATCTGGATTACAGGTAAATGTATACTTCCACTGAGACACCTTTATTTGCATTTCCACTAAAAAAAAAAGATAAAGTCTAGTCCCAAAACAAAAAAATGAGCTTTGGTTGTCAACAAAGTAACAGGTAAGTTTTAATCATGCAAATTTGATTATGGAATTTAAGTAAAACATTTAACCACCCCACTTTATCCTTTCCATTGGCCAAATATAAGGGTCCATGAGACCAAGGACATGAGACCAAGGACTTTGTTCCATGTGATTAAGTCCTTTTCATAAGTACTCATATAGTAGGGAATAACTCACCCCAATGGCTTTACCTGCTTAAGTACTGATACTGACTGCCACAATGAATTGTTGTCGTACAACAGAAGGTCCATTTGTGGAATTGACATTAGTATTTAAAGCATTTGGAGTAGTCCCCTGAGTTGCTAATGGCTTTACGAATAGATTTCTAAGGGAAGGTTTTAGACATGTCAATAGCTTGTTGGGCTGATTGGGAAGTAGACTGTTAGGACAAAATAAACTATGGACAATTGCAGGGAGCACGATGGCCTTTACACCGCCTGCACTGTACTGGTGGTTTATCTGGAAGTTGGTTACATTTGGACTTCGAAGTCCAACTTGACCATGCCTTGAGCTCAAACTGTAGTCATACTGCAACTGCTATAAATTATCATTCTCAACAAGTGGTCCCAAACATAGCAATTCTTCCACAGCCGATACATGATCCTGCAGCTGGCTGGCCAATGAATTATGCTTTTCTGAATCAATTTGACTTATTTTGGCTCTGCTAAGGTAGGTTACCACCTTCTGCAAAGGACTCTATGGCTAAAGGCTAAATTTCTGACAGACTGTCACTCACCTTGAGTTATGATACTGATGCATTCAGCAAGTTCATCCTTAATCTTCAGAGAGAAAAGCAGTAAGGAATGAAGACTCGAACCCACACCAGGAAATTATTGTAGTTCTGGTTACATCCCACCAATCATGGGCAGGGACATATAAGACTTTTCTAAATGCGGCTAGAATTTCAGGATCAGACAGAGGATATAATGCAAGAAAATCCTTTAATTTATTTAAAAACCACAAGTTCTATGGTCTTCCAAAACTAGGAAAGGGTAATTTGAGATGGTCACTCTTGACAGCAAAAGCATTTACAGGAGGTGATACAACAATGAAATGACAAGATGACAAATTTTTAACAATGTCATCATGCCTTTTTTTGTATGTATTTCTGGACAGTTGTAATGTCTAAGAAATCCTTATTAAGTTCACCATGGCTTTTTTGAAAATGTTGAGGTCTTGTTGTATCTCTTGTTAAAAGTTGCTCTACCATGAAATAAATGTAACTGCCTTTACCATTTGGTCAGTCTCGATTTCAATGTGTTTTTCGATAAAAATCCTTGTAATTTGCATACAGCAGTCTTTTGTCTCTTTATGAGGTAAAACAATTTGTCCCAGATACCCTGGACCATAAGATGTCCAATCCCCCTTGCAGGTGTGGAAAACATCCCAGGCAAATCATACTGGGCCTCTGAAGACAACCATCCCCTGCTATTCCTAGTGGAGAGAGATTAAACAACTGCATCAGGTCCTGGTTTCCATTCCATTCACGAGGTTGTGCAGGTGTGCTGGGGGAAGAAGCAAACTGCACCTAGATTCTTGATTGTAATGTAGTGGATTAAAATGGGGGTATATGGGTAGATAGGCACCTGAGTTTGCAAGGCAGGTGTCCAGACTGGAGTGGCTGTATCAGGCGACTTTAATGTCCACAAAGGTTAATGTGTACAAAGGGTCTGCCATTATGTACCATGTAGGAAAGATATTTTTGTATGTTGTCAGTACATAAAGTAAAAAACAAAATTATTCAGTGCAAAATTATAAAAAATAAATACTTGTGATAAGATATGCTTTCTTTGATTACTGATTACAAACTTAACTTCAAGTTTAAGGTCTAGAGCTGGTTTCTACAAACCCGATTCCAAAAAAAGTTGGGACACTGTACAAATTGTAAATAAAAAGGAATGCAATAATTTCCAAATCTTATAAACTTATATTTTATTTGCAACTTATTAGGTCAATTGGCAACATAATTAGGTATGAAAAGAGCCTCTCAGAGTGGCATTGTCTCTCAGAAGTCAAGATGGGCAGAGTATCACCAATTCCCCCAATGCTGCTGCAAAAAATAGTGGAGCAATATTAGAATATTAGAGTTTCTCAGAGAAAAATTGCAAAAAGATTGAAGTTATAAAATGATATATTTTCTCAGTTTAAACATTTGATATGTCATCTATGTTGTATTCTGAATAAAATATTGAAATATTTGAAACTTCCACATCATTGCATTCAGTTTTTTTCACAATTTGTACAGTGTCCCAACTTTTTAGGAATCGGGATTGTACAATTCACATAACCTGGTAACCACATTCAATTATATAAGTTTCAATTTGCATTAATTTAGATTATCATTTTTAGACTTCAACAATTAAGTGCATATAGAATAATAATATAAAGCAGGATGAATAGCCTAAGGTTTAGAGCAAAGTTCAAAAATAATTTTCACACTATAAAGGGGTTTACACTAAAGCAAACAGGAGCATATCAAAATGAGAATTATCATATACTGTACTTTGTTTTAAGTTTTTAAATTAGCAGGATTCATATCCCTGTTTGGGTGCCATTTTCTGTGATGGTAATGATCCTAGCTTTGAGCTTGGTGCCACAAGCGCTCTTATTGCCAATCCCTAAAATTGCACCGTCTGCTTATACTGCTGCTCCAGTACACTCTGAGTCATCAACATTGAACGTGGCACCTCAGCCCTCAGCATCATTCCCAAGACTAAGTGCTGCGACCACTATAAGCATCAGCATGCCCGCCGTGACACTTCCAGGTTGATCACGGCTCCCCAGCTCCAATGATCAAGCCTCGACAAAGGCACCTAAAGCTCCTAGTTCTGTTCAAGCAGCTCCATCTGAGCCTTTTCCCTCAGCTGTTTACTCAACTTTTCTAAGCCCAGAGCTCCTGTATGCATCAGCCTATGGCATTTTACAGCCTACATTACCAGTCTTCGAGAGTGGTGCTAAAAGTGACTTTGTGTTGTTCAAGTTAGCATTACACAATTTGTTGAATAATCACAACTATATCAGTAACTTGACACTCCCCAGTGCTCTTCAGCTAGCTAAAGCTTTCATGTATCACCCGCAGCTTTACTCCGCTGCGCTGCAGGCACTTTAAGACAAGTATGAACAGCCAAGACAGCTTGTTCATTCTGAGTTGGGTGCCATCCTGAATCCCTCTTAGGCTGGGAGATGCTAACACCTTCGACTCATTTGCTTTATCAGTCCAGTCCTTGGTGGGTATGCTGAGAACCCCTAAGGGCCAGAATAGTTATAAGCTTTAATGTGGTTCGCATATAGATGAATGTGTTGACTAGTGAGGAGAGTGTGTTTAGAAGATGAAGGGAATATTTTGAGCAGCTGATGAATGAGGAAAATTAGAGAGAGAGAAGGTTGGATGGTGTGGAGATTGTGAAGCAGGAAAGGGATAGGATTAGTAAGGAGGAAGTGAGAGCAGCAATTAAGAGGATAAAGAGTGGAAAGTCAGTAGGACCCGATGACATACTGGTAGAAACATGGAGATGTTTAGGAGAGATGGCAGTGGATTTTTTTAATCAAGATTCTTTAACAGGACTTTGGAAGGTGAGAGGAGGTGGAGGCGAAGTATGCTGGTACCGTTTTTTTTTTTTTTTTTTTTACTGGGAGTTGTGCAGACCTGCAGAAACTACAGGGCTTTTTTCAGTCACACCATGAAGTTATGGAAAAGAGTAGTGGAAGCCAGGCTGAGAGAAGAGGTAACCATCTGTGAGCAGCAGTATGGTTTCATGCTGAGGAAGAGCACCACAGATGCATTATTTGCTTTGAGAATGTTGATGGAGAAGTAAAGAGAAGGTCAAAAGGAGTTGCATTGTGTTTGTGGATTTAGAGAAAGCATACGACAGGGTGCTGAGAGAGGAGTTGTGGTATTGTATGAGGAAGTCAGGTGTGTCAAAGAACTATGTGAGGGTGGTGCAGGACATGTATGAGGACAGTGTGACTGTGCAGTAGCAGGAGCAGTGAATTGTGCAGTAGGATTGACAGACTGGTTTAAGGTGGAGATTAGATTGCATCGAGAATCGCCTCTGAGCCGTTTCCTGTTTGCAGTGGTGATGGACAGGTTGACTGATGAGGTCAGACAGACTCCATAGACTATGATGTGTGGGGATGATATTGCGATTTGTGGTGAGAGTAGGGAGCAGATTTAAGAAGATCCTGAAGAGGTGGAAGTATGTGCTGAAGAGAAGGGGAATGAAAGTCAGTAGTAGTAAGACAGAGTACATGTGTGTGAATGAGAGGGAGGGCAGTGGAGTGGTGCGGTTGCAGGGAGAAGAGGTGAAGAAGGTCGAGGAGTTTAGGTACCTGGGTCAACATTGCAAAGTAATGAGTGTGTTGGAGAAGTGAATAATAGAGTGAAGGCATGGTGGAGTGAGTAAAAAAGAGTGGCAGGAGTGATTAGTGATAGAAGGGTATCTGCAAGGGTGAAAGGGAAAGTTTACAGGACTGTGGTGAGACCTGCGATGTTGTATGGTTAAGAGACAGTGGCATTGAGTAAAAGACAGGAGGTGAAGCTGGAGGTAGCAGAGCTGAAGTTGTTGAAGTTTTTGTTGGGAGTGACAAGGATAGACAGGATTAGAAATTAGTTTATTAGAGGGGCAGCGCATGTAGGACATTTTGGAGACAAGGTGAGGGAGGCACGATTGAGATGGTTTGGACATGTGCAGCGAAGGGACATGGCATATTTCAGTAGGAGAAATCTGAGGATGGAGCTACCAGGAGAGAGGAAAAAAAGAAGGCCAAAGAGGAGGTTTATGGATGTGGTGAGGGAAGACATGCAGGTGGTTGATGTGAAAGAGGCAGATGGAGAGGACAGGGGGGTATGGAGACGGATGATCTGCTGTCGCAACCCTTAATGGGAGAAGCCAAAAGAAGAAGAAGAACAAGAAGAAGAATTCTCTTATTGTTAAAGTCATGCTGGTGCTCCAAATTCTCCATTTGGAAATTATGGCCTTCATAGTGTTCCATAGAACATCTAATTTTTTCGACATTCTTTTGTAACCCTCTGCTGAAAAAATAACTTTTAATAAAGATCTCATTGATGCTTGGTAAGCTCTTTGCAGACCATCTTTGACCATCTTCAGCAGTCACATGAATCCAAGAAGATCCAAAAAGAAACAGCAGATCTCATTTATTCTAAATCATTCTAATTTGTTTGTGACTTGAACTCTCTTAGTGGTGGTATGACTTTGAAGGTAAAAAAATTTAAAGTACATAGGTAGGTAATTTAATATTTTTTCACCTTCAAAGTCATATCACCACTAAGAGAGTTTAAAAATGTGGATTAGTGCTATTTCACAATTTGGTGAAGATTGTAGCCATTCATAATGAAAAGCCCATACTTTCAAGTTTATCTGTAAATATGCATGTGTCACACCTCTTCTCTTGCTGCTTTTTTCTCCCTTGCTTACTGTCCTGATGTGGCCAGTAAGTGTTCCAAGTGTGCCGTCAGCTGGAGACCTCTCATGAATGGGCAATGCAACTCCAAATGTGTCTGAGATTTGAGCATGTGTATCTGAGCCAGAAACAAGCACATTGTCAAGTGCCCAGTCTCCACGATCTGATCCATCATGTTGTGGCTGCCACCAACGAAGCTGTACTCCCACTGCCTTGGCAGTTGGGGGCAAGAGAACATTCACAAACCTGTGGAAGTTAATGTTAATGTCACAATGTGTACAAAAAAATAAGAAATAAACCACGCACTATTTTTGAAGAATAACTTCATTAATTTAGAAAAGTTGATCTTAAGGAAATTAATTAAAGATTTAATAAAATTTTATTATATCAGCATCACACTAATCATGATATAGAACATCCAGACAACATCAGTTATATGGACCATATATTTGGACAGTCATACCCTGGCTTGCTGTATTGGTCATAGTTTATCTCAGTCAGTAATCTCCAGCTGATGCCTCCATTCAGGCTGAACTCCAGTAATACACCCTGGTTTCTGGTGGTAGGGGGTGCCATGCAGCCATACATGAAGTAGAACTGTACAAACTCAGCATTGGTCAAGTTCAAATCCACAGTTACCAGCTGACGAGTACAGAGCTGTTAATGTCAAAAAGTACATTTAAACTCTAATTTAATCCCTATATATATTTTATATATATATATATATATATATATATATATATATATATATATATATATATATATATATATATATATATACACACACACACACACACACACATTATGTTTTTCTTATAATTTACACTCAGTACTCCATAATAGCAAAGGGAAAGCAGAATTCTAAAAAGGTAAAAAAAAAAAAACATTCACAGAGTTGTTCCTAAGCCACTCCAGTGTTGTCTCCAGGGATGTTTTTATTTGAAAAAACGTGAAACTTTGGCCAAGTCTGAGGTCCTAAGTGCTGTGGATCAGGCTTTTATTGAGGATATATATGTACTTTGCTCCATTCAGCTTTCCTCCAACCCTGACCAGTTATCAAGTCCCTGCTGCAGAAAAACACCTTTCATAGCATGATGCTGCCCCAATCATGCGCCACATTTTCAGATGGTGTTGTGCAATTTATAAGAGGTCCCTGGTTTGCTCAAGATGTATTCATCAGGCCAGAGAATCTTGTTCCACACAGTCTGAGAGTCGTTCAGCGGGCTTCCCTGTTTGCCTTGCAACAATCCTGTCTCTGAGCTCTGCAGGCAGTTTCTTTGACCTCATGGCTGGGTTTTTGCTATGATATATTTTTTCCAAAGGTGGACTCTAATCAAGGTGAAGAAACATGTCAGCAATGACCAAGAGAGTTGGGAGCCACCTGAGCAAATTTTCAAGTTTGTTGCAAAGGGTCTTAAACCTTATGTACATGTTATATTTCATTTGGGTTTTTTTTTTTCTTTTTTTTTTAATTAAGAGACAATTCTAGAATTCTGTTTTTACATTTACATTATGAGGTACTGGGTTTGCATTGACAACAATGAGAGATTAATGTGTGTGTCTATATATTCCAAAAAGTTGGGATGTATTGGTTAAATGTAAATGAAAATAGAATGCAATGACTTGCAAATCTTATAAATTATTATTTTTTTCTAACAATAGAACACAGAAAGCATCTCAAATGTTTAAAGTGAGTAAATCACATCTCAAAAAAAGTTGGGACAGGGCCATATTGGCCACTGTGCAGCATCCCTACTTCTTTTACCAGGAGTCTGAGAAAATAGTAATAAATACAGTATGCATTTTAGCACTGTTTTGCTGAAATATGCAAGGACTTTCCTGAAAAATACATAATCTAGACAGAGGCATATATTGCTCTTAAACATGTGTATATCTTTCAGCATTGATGAAAGTCTTTCCAGGTGTGCAAGCTGCGTTAGGAAAGTATTCACAGCACTTTACTTTTTCCTCATTTTTTTTTTTACAGCCTTATTTAAAAATGAATTAAATTAAATTTGCACAAAATTCTATACACAGTACAATATTATGACAACATGAAAGAGATTTGTCAGGTGCATCCTGTTTTCATTTAGAGTTCACCTGTAATAAATTCAGTTGATTAGACATGATTTGGAAAGGCACACACCTGTCTATATAAGGTCCCACAGTTAACAGTGCATGTCAGAGCACAAACCAAACCACAAAGTTCAAGAAATTGGATTTAGAACTTCGAAACCTGACTGTATAGAGGCACAGATCTGGGAAATATTATAAAAAAATTTCTGCAGCATTTAAAGTCCCAATGAGCACAGTGGCCTCCTTAATCCGTTAACAGAAGAAGTTTGGAACCACTAGGACTCTTCCCAGAGCAGGGTGCCTGGTCAAACTGAGCAATTTGGGAGAAGGGCCTAGTCAGGGAGGTGAGCAAGAACCGGATGATTGCTCAGAAAGAGCTCCAGTGCTTCTCCATGGAGAGAGAATCTAGGCACAGCTCATCATCTGACCATTTTCAAGTTTTCAGGAACTGGGAAACTTGTCAGGGTCGAGGTAAAGATGAATGCAGCAATGTACAAATATGTCTTTAATGAAAACCTGCTCCAGAGTGCTCTGGACCTCAGAATCGAATGACGGTTCATCTTTCAACAGGACATTGACCCTAAGCACACAGCCAAGATAACAAAAGAGTGGCTAGGGGATGACTCTGTTAATGTCCTTAAATAGATCAGCCAGAGCTGGTCTATGGTCTGGATGTGTACTGATGCTTCCCATCCAACCTGATTGAGCTTGAGGGGTTCTGCAAAAAAGAATGGAAGAAACTGCCCAAAAATAGGTATGCCAAGCTTGTAGCATCAATCTCAAAAAATTATAATTGTTGCCAAAGGTGCATCAACAAAGTATTGAGCAAAGGCTGTGAATACTTATGTGCATGTGATTTTTGTTTTTCTGTGCAAACCTTTTACAAATAAAAACAAAAATCACATGCACATAAGTATTCACAGCCTTTGCTCAATACTTTGTTGAACCACCTTTGGCACCAATTATAATTTTTTGAGAATGATGGGGTATTGTTTGTAGAATTTTGAGAAAGATTATGAATTCAATCCATTTTGAAATAAGGCTGTATCATAACAAAATGTGGAAAAAGTAAAGCGCTGTGAAAACTTTCCGGATGGACTGTACAAGACATCAGTGCTTTCTGATAACAAGCTGTATGTCCATCTACTCTTTAGTCTGAACACAGCATCTACAGCACAGTTTTCCACTATGTTTAAGTCTATTTTTAGTCTAATAAACTTTGGCCAAGAGAAGATGTAAGCAAACTGAATTCACAGGCAGTGATTTCTGAAGGTGTTTCTTAGCCCATGCAATGATTTAATTTATCTTCTGTAGATGATTAGATATTCAAGATTGATAAGATGAAAAGCATTTGCAAGTATTTGCAATTTTTGGCTGAGGAACATTATTCAGAAATTGTTCCACAATTTGTATTGATTGGTGAAACTCAGCTCAGCTATACTTCTGGAGGACTCTGCCTCTTTAAGATATTATATTTATACCAATCATATTACTGACCTGACAATTAATGTAATTAGTTGCAAAAAAAAAAAAAAATGCCTCTACTTTCTTTTTAGCAACACAAAAAAAGGTAGGGATGGATATGTCATAGCCTCACCTATCAGAAAAGGTCATTGATTGTACCTTGATGGGCAAAAGTGTAATGATGGATTCAAGCAAAGTGGATTTAAAAACACTTGCTCCTCTTCTGCACACAACTGTCATCTTCTAAGTAACCAACCAACTCTTTTCAGTTTCCATAGTGGATCTGCTTGTCTTCCTCAGAAAACTTTGAGAGATATGTGTGCCATTTCTTATAGTTTCCTGCTGTAATTTTTTTTCTTCAAGCCAAGGACTAGGCAGCCTTCCACAACCCATTTACAACAACAAAGCATACTCACATGATGCATTCACACCAAAGGTCAGTGGGGCTGCCTCCCACAACCCACTCTTTGTTACTTATTCCATTTACTTATTAAGCCTTATATTTTCTGATTGATATCATGTTGATAGATTGTTTTAACCACAGTTTTTTACCTGCTTCTGTTTTGTTTGCTTCTGTTTTGTACCGGATTCTCTTTGTTCAACTCTTGCCTAATTGGGCCTAAGTTTTTGTTAATGATTTTGCATTTGCTTGTCTGAATTAGTTTTTAAGGTTGTCTCTTCTTTATGCATTTGCATTTGCTCATGAGTTTCATGACCACTAAAAAGATGCTATATAATCACACTGTAATAAAACTAGCAAAATCAAAATAATCAATTAAATCCCTAGATAACCCAGGAAATTAGACAATAGTAAAGTGGTTTCTAATCATTATATAAAATAAGAAGGTGTGTCTTGTCTTACCTCACTAAAGTGCAGCGCTGTACCTGATGCTACAGCCCCACATACTGTACTCAGTTTTCCACCAGTTAATAGACGCCAGTGATTGAGGGAGGGTGCACGACTAAAGCTGTCCTTTACTTGGGACAAGAGGGGTAGAATGGCTTCATCACAGTACCTTCCTCCCCACCCTGGGTCACACCTAAATGACAGAAAGAAAAACATAAATTAAAATTGTAAAAAGATAACCTTGTGTGGCCCAACAGAAAATTGAGTAGGTTGGCATACACTCTTGCCTCTATTAATCAAAGAAACAATTTGAATCATAGTATAATGTGAGGTTATGAATGAGGATCCTTAGATTGTGCTACACTTTCCTAAGATGAAGAATGATTTAGTTGGCTGGCTTATTTGTCTTAGGGAAAAGACTTGATTCACTCTCCCTGGATATTATCCTCTGTCTTTTTCAAGCCATGTTACATATTTTTACTACCTTGATCTTGACCTGTTTTTTTCACCACTTTCTCTAGCTCTATCTTTGTTTATTAAAATTGCATAAACCTGAACCTGCATCTATTTAGAGTCTCTTACATGACATATACATACATATATTAATGCACATTCATCAACAGCATATGTTAATCAGAGCACACTTGCTATGAGACTAGGATACACTTTGGATGGGGCACCAGATAATTGCAGAGCACAATGCACACTTATTTACAACTATGGGAAAAAATGTTTTTTTATTTTTGTATTTTTTTGGAGAAAGACAACAAAATACGTATTGATAAACATTACATAATTATTAATACCTGAAAATACACTTGTAAGGTAAACAACTCTTGTTCCAATGAGAAAAAGAAAATATGCCAGTGTTTGCAATTTTAACTACAATGTTCACTGTGAAAAATGCAAAGAACTCACACACAGAAATTATGCTTGCAATGACCATGACCAGAGCACATGTCAGGACAACCATCTCCAATGTAGAGGTTGTCTAAAGCCCAGGTTTGCTGCTTGTCAAACGGTGCCTTCTGAAGCCATCGGAATCGAGTGGATGTAGATCTTAAAAACACAAACTTTGTGTTAGTCCTGGGCACTTAAAATGCAAATAATGAATGAGGTGTAGTAATTTTACCTGGCATAGGCTGGGATGGGTATGGTAACTCTGCCCCATTTGTTGTAGGTATCTGACACTAAGAAATTCTGAAGTGTGTAAGAGGAACAATCTGAACTTGTGGGTAAACACTCTCTTAGGAGGGGTTGCCAATTAAGTCCAAGATCGAGAGAGTAGTCCAATTCCACTGCTGTGTACACACAAGCATTCATGCATGTTAGTAGAATGGTTCTGAATGGTACAAATAATATAAAAATAATGACAGTAAACTTACAATAGCAGGAGGAGGTGACAGAGCAAGAAGCAGAGAAGTCAAACTGAATCAAGGCATCCTGCCCTACACTGATATCAGTTGTGATAGCATAACGAGTGTTAGATTTTTCAATGAATGCAAACGCATTGCCATCAGAGCCACACACAGGCATGTGTGTGCCACCAGGATGAAGAAGCCACAACTGTTCATCTGTGGTGGAGAAGTTATCCTCCAGAGGACCCCAACCACTGGCACTGCCACCCACCACTACCTAACACACCAATGCAATCATGAAACATATTAGCTACTGCAGCCACTTCTTTTTATCATAGTGCTTCCATTATTATAATGTATTTCATGAATACACTTTTTTTTGTGTGTGCAAAATAAGATGCACATTGAGATAATAGAAAAGGTTTTATTAGAAAAAAAAAATGCAATTTATGTATGACCATAAAAAATACAATTTATAATTTCCTAAAATAAATATAGACCATAACAGATGTGCTGTGTATTTGATTAAAATCACATTACCTTGTCAATGACCCAGGGACTGTAGAAGTATCCATGTTCAGCTGGCTGCCACCAACGTAAGCGAGTTTCAGTAGTGAGGGCTTGCAGTGGAATCTTTAGGGCAATAAGCTCAGCCTGATTACTGCTGTTAGTATAGAAAAATTTCTGTAGCAGCTTCCAGGATAATCCTCCATTTACTGAAAACTGGAGTAGCACAGGCTGGGAACGTGGGTCTGGGGAAGTTTTCCCACAGCCCAAACGCAAAAAGAACTGTACAAATCTGTGTACATAAAAGGTGAAAACATTTGAACTTTCTCTGACCTAATACAACTGGTCGTGTAATACAGGTTATACACAGTAAGAGAAATACAGTAAGTGTTTTTTTTTTTTGTTTTCTTTTTGCAATTTTACTTAATATGCTTCTAGTGTATGTATCAACTTCCTATTGACACACTGTGCCTTTTGATTATGTTCTTAAAAATGATCATTAACAATTAAAATACACAAGCATAAACAAAAACATTCTCTTTAAAAAAAAAACAAGAAAAATCCAAATTAAATCAATCTTTGGTATTACTAACAATATGTCTAAAAAACAGCATATGCCTGCAAAACAGCATCCCTGATGTTTTGCTATGGATCAATATCTACCAGTAATGCTGTCTTTACCATCATTAATCCTGAGCAAATCTCCAACTCTATCAGAAATGTAGCACAAAACTTGCAAAAAACCTTAACCATGCTTAAAGGTTGCTTCCAGACACTTATAATGTAAATTTTGCCAAACCCTTAAGTGAACAACTTGCCTCCAATTACAGTCAAATATTAACATTTTTTTACCCATTATTCTAGAGCACATGTTGCCATAATTCTGCAATGGCTTTTTTGGAACAATTCTTCAAAATACCTTAAACAGCACATCTTAAAACCCAAGCCTGGTTTGAAATCTTTTTCTGGGAGAGACCTACCTTGTGTCTTTTTGCTGTTTTCAGGCATTGTTGTACACCAGTAAAATAAAACTGTCTTCCATAACCTTACCTTAGTATCAAAGTTGATAAGTTTTTTATTGCATATAAAATTGATGAAAATGTGAACATGTTTGGTATAATTGGTTCCCTTTCAGGAACTCAGGCTGCGTCAAAACGCTTTGGGAATGCCTTGCGTTTTCCATGCTCTAAATCACATGTGAAATCCGGCCAATAGGCAAGTTGCAACATCATTGGCAGGCGACGTTGTGTAAACCAGTAAATTACAAAACTACATTAGCTTCTGATTGTTCAGGTACTAAGCGCTTTGTGTGTGAATCTGTGCAACCATGGCTAAAAGACAAACAAGCTTTCGCATGTGTGTCCCTCGTTGACCCCCGTTTTATCACAGGGGGGAAGACACATGAGCTTTGTGTTGTTTGTTTGGGAGTAGAGCATGCTCAATCAGCTCTCAAGTGAGACAATTGTCCGTGCTGTAGCTTTATGGCTATACACACGCTCCGCTCCCGGAGAGCATTTTAGGCCTGGTAAGAGAGCAAAAGCAAAGTGTTCCCAGCCAGCTGGATAAGTGTTTTCTGCGTCCCGCATCACAGCCTCTGCACTGGGGCCTACCGTTTTTTCCTGGCCTGCACACAGGTGTCCAGGTCCTGGGAGATGCCATATGCGGCCAGTGCATTTTCCCCGCAAACTTCGCTGTATGTGGACATAGTTGCCCACTTCGAAGCAACTTCGGCCGTTGTAGGTAAGGCCTACGTGGCAGTAGGCCAGGCTGCGGGTTGCCTCCACACTATGAGTGTGTTTCAGGCATCCTAGGCTGACCTAAAAGCCTGAGGGGTTGGTTCCTCGATCGGATGTCTTGGCACAGGAGGCCAGGGTGTTAGCCCTACCACAGGATGTGCTTTGGGGCGCAGCCTCCCTCCAGCGGGTGTCTCCCTCCATCTCCGCCAGAGAGATAACTGCAGATGGAGGAGACCCACCAAGGGGCCATCAAGGTGGTTCCTCCCTTAGTCAGAAAATCACTGCTCACTGAAGGTTCCTGAGGGGGCGAAGCTTACCAATATCGGGTCCTCCTTTTTGGCCTAGCACTCTCACCCTCTTTAGAAAGTGCATGAATGTGGCTTCAGGGCATTCACATTCTAAACTATATTAATGACTGGTTGATATTAGCTCAATCAGAGCTTCAGGCGGTCCAGCATTGAGATGTTGTTTCTCGCCTGCATGAAGTAGCTGGGGTTAAGATGCAACACAGGAAAGAGTTTGCTTTCTCCATTGCAGAAAACCATCTTTTTGGATGTAGTACGGGACTCGACCGTGTTGCAGGCACAATTGTCTCCCGCCCGGAGACTCACCGTGAAGCAGTTCCAGAGGCTGCTGGGTCTCATGGCGGCAGCGTCCATTGTTATTCCACTTGGCCTCCTCCATATGAGACCCCTCCAGTGGTGGCTCAGAGACAGAGGGTTCTCCCAAGCCCACTCCGTACTATCAAAGTCTTGAGGTGAGCTCTTCCAACCTTAGATATATGGAGAGAACACAAGTTCCTGTCTCAAGGCTCCATCCTGGGAGTGCCCTGTAATGCTATGATGGACGCTTCCCTCATGGTGGGAAGCGGTCATGAGTGGCTGCTCCGCACAAGGTCGGTGAAACAAGCTACATTGTTCATGGCACATAAACTACCTGGAGATGATGGCTGTGCTTATAGCACTCAAACACTTCCTACGAGACCTGAGAGATCGCCACGTGCTGGTCCATACAGACAACACGTCGGTGATCTCATACATCAACCGCTAGGGGGGTCTCCAATCTCGCCCCCTGTACAGGCTGGCACCCGGAGGCTGAGGCCCGGGATACGACCCTGTGTGGGATTTGGCTGTTGTGTTGGCGAGGTGGCCCTTAGGTACCTGTCTATAAAGACCGCCTTTCTGTTGCTGATATCCTTCCTTAAGAGGGTCGGGGACCTACAGGCTCTGTCTGTGGCCCTGTCTCTCTTGAAGTTTACCCCTGGTCTACCCTAAACCTGGGTATGTGCCTAAGGTGCCTATGGCTCCCTCATGACCTGTCGTTTTAAAGGCATTTTGCCCCCCTCCTTTTCTAGCCCCAGACCAAGAAAAGCAAAATCGACTGTGATACGTACCTCCACAGGATAAGTCCGTGGAGAAAGTCGAAGCAGCTGTTTGTCTGCTATTGTCCTCATAGGAAAGGGTTTTCTGTCAATAAGCAGACTCTCAGCAGATAGATAGTGGATGCTGTTACCACAGGTTATGAGTCCTCGGGTCTTCCCACTCCCTTCGGAGTCAAGGCTCATTCAACCTGAAGTATGGCGGCCTCTACAGCCTGGTCCGTGGGGATTCCCCTACAGGAAATATGCAATGCTGCAGCCTGGTCCTCCTCTTTAATCTTCGTCAGGTTTTACAACCTCGATGTCAGAGCCACTTTTGGCACTTCGCTTACCTTCTTGCTTTTAGAAGTTAATATCGCTACCATCACTTAGCCATTTTGTAGCTTCCTGGTTTACGTGACGTCACCCGCTGATGATGTCGCGACTTGCCTATTGGCTGGATTTCACATGTGATTTAGATCGTGGACAATGTGAGGCGTTCCCAAAGCGTTTCTGAGCAGCTTCTCGTTCCCTCAGGAAACTAGGGTTACATACGTAACCTAGAGATGTTAATTACACACCTGACTTTTTGCCAGTGTACAAAGTATGCAGATGTAAGAATGCAAGCCAAAGCCATGTCACTTTGCATTGGGTGAATTTATAAAAAAAAAAATCAACAAATATAATATTTTTAAGCATTCTTACATTTACTGAAAGTGAAAATAACATTTTTGAAATGTCTGTAAAGTTTTTCTAATAAAAAAATTAAATATCACATGTACATAAGTATCCAGGCCCTTTACTCAGTACTTAGTTGAAGCACATTTTATAAGATGTTCATCAGGGCTCTGGCTAGCCATTTTAGGACATTTACAGAGTTGTCCCTAAACCACTCCTGTTTTGATCTTAGCTGTTTGATAAGGGTTGTTGTCATGAAGAAAGGTGAACCTTTGGCACAGCCCAAGGTCCTAAGCATAGTAGAAAAGTTTTTATTGAGGATATCTCTGTATGAGGCCTCTTTGCTCCATTCAACAGTCCCTCAACCCTAAACAGCATGCCAAGTGCCTGCTGCAGTAAAACACACCCACAGCATGATGCTTCCACTATCATGCTTTACTGTTGGTATGGTTTTGGGCAGCTGATGAGCAATCCCTGATTTTTTCCAGACATAACATTTAGAATTGAGGCCAAACAGTTCAATCTTGGTTCTTGGTTCAACCTTATGTACAGGTGATATTTCAGTTTATTTTTACTTTTGAGTTTTTAATAGCCTTTTATTACCATTTTTTTTACCATTTTTTGCTATGGTATCACAGAGTTACTTGGTTTTCTTAATGTAATTATGATAGACATAATATGATAGACGAGATTATGATACACATGATTATGATAGTACATAGACATTTTTTCAAGTCTCATTATTTACTCAGTACAATAGATTCTCAGTTAAGTAAACATAGGTAATAGCTTTAAAATATATATATATATATTATATAATAATATATACACTCACCAGCTACTTTATTAGGTACACCTGTCCAACTGCTTGTTAATGCAAATTTCTAATCAGCCAATCACATGGCAGCAACTCAATGCATTTAGGCATGTAGACATGGTCAAGACGATCTGCTGCAGTTCAAACCGAGCATCAGAATGGGAAAGAAAGGTGATTTAAGTGACTTTGAACATTGCATGGTTGTTGGTGCCAGACAGGCTGGTCTGAGTATTTCAGAAACTGCTGATCTACTGGGATTTTCATGCACAACCATCTCTAAGGTATAAAGAGAATGGTCCGAAAAAGATAAAATATTCAGTGAGCGGCAGTTCTGTGGGCGCAAATGCCTACAGCAGCAAAGGACCACACCGGGTGCCAATCCTGACAGCTTAGAACAGGAAACTGAGGCTACAATTTGCACAGGCTAACCAAAATTGGACAATAGAAGTTTGGAAAAACATTGCCTGGTCTGATGAGTCTCGATTTCTGCTGCGACATTCGGATGGTAGGTTCAGAATTTGGCATCAACAACATGAAAGCATGGATCCATCCTGCCTTGTATCAACGGTTCAGGCTGGTGGTGGTGGTGTAATGGTGTGGGGGATATTTTCTTGGCACACTTTGGGCCCATTAGTACCAACTGAGCATCGTGTCAACGCAACAGCCTACTTGAGTATTGTTGCTGACCATGTCCATCCCTTTATGACCACAGTGTACCCATCTTCTGATGGCTACTTCCAGCAGGATAACGCGCCATGTCATAAAGCGCGAATCATCTCAGACTGGTTTCTTAAACATGACAATGAGTTCACTGTACTTAAATGGCCTCCACATTCACCAGATCTCAATCCAATAGAGCACCTTTGGGATGTGGTGGAACGGGAGATTCGCATCATGGATGTGCAGCCGACAATCTCTGAGGAATGTTTCCAGTACCTTGTTGAATCTATGCCACGAAGGATTAGGGCAGTTCTGAAGGCAAAAGGGGGTCCAACCCGGTACTAGTAAGGTGTACCTAATAAAGTGGCGGTGAGTGTGTGTGTGTGTGTGTGTGTGTGTGTATATATATATATATATATATATATATATATATATATATATATATATATATATATATATATATATATTGTAAGAATTACAGACTGCCTCAACCCAGATTCCACCGTACGCTATATCAAAATAAGCTCATCCGCAAAACGGCTTACATTTCACAAAAGTAGTTATGTAGAATTTCAGTTGTATCAGTCCTAATCATATTATTGATTAAATCTGTCTGGAGAGACAGCAAGCCTTCAAGGACCATTTCTAACCAAAAGGTATCTGAGACCATGATTATCATTCACACAATACCCCTTCCTGACCTACTGCGGGGCCGGCACCAGCAAAGGTGCGAATACCAGTGATTACCACCTGCTGACCTCCGCCCCCAAGAATGGTCTTCCCCAGCCTTTTGTTTCCTCACGCATGTCCTATATCTAATTTACATTTAAAGGATAACTCCGGTCTATATTTTAAAGGGAAGAACAATATAAAATATCTAGGCAGAGTTTGCTCTGGGTTCTTTCTGACTCCGATGAACCCAAAGTGCTTCATGTATTTTGTCACTGCTACGCTGTTATAAACTTCTTCATTACGATCTTCGTTGTCCTCATAATTTTTTCTTACAATATATATATATATATATATATATATATATATATATATAATAAACTTCATATATAAGTTTTTAAAACCTTAATTGGAGTTTATTAAACAAGAATTGTCTGTGATTTTGTTTTTAAAGTCTTAATCCTGTACAATGTTGCTTCTACCAGCATCAAATAAATAATTACATTAAGGCATTAATGTGGCATTTATTGGAAAGTCTTAACTACTAACTTTGATCCTAACTTTGTCATAGAAGGTTTTCCCCTTGTCTGTGCATGTTGACTGCAATCTCAAGGGTCTTACATTAAATTAAATTTTATACTGGTAATGAATACATATCTTAGGACTAGTTACCTTGCATCAGACAAATCCATGTCTATTGTTTCCAACATACGTAAACCATCCTCGTTAAACAACAGGTGGTTTGAACTGGCCATGATGCCACATTTCCTAGACGGCTTTCCTCCACTCACCATTTTGAAATTCTCAGCTTCTGAAGTATCAACTTTAAACAATGAAGAAAAATTATTAAATGACAGTACAATATTGTAAAACCTGTAATACTCTTCTAAATAGTGTTTTTATTAAAACAGAGCAATTCGATCAAGCATTCATCTGTCTCAGGCATATATTTGAGAGCAGTGTACCTTAGGCTAGCTTAACTAAGTAAAACATTAACGCCTAATTAGCATTTTGATGCTAATCAGCTCAATAGCTTTCCATGCAATTACATTAGAATTGAAAGGGTGTAATGCATAATATTTTGTGCAAACATTTTTTTTTTTCTCCTATACCTTCAAAATCTTCTTTCAGGAAGTCTGGATTTGGCACATCTGGAACAGAGCATTCTATACCAGAGTAACCAGGGTCACATTGACAGTGGGTGCCCCTAACACATGTCCCATGCCCACTGCACATCTTTTGACACTGAGGACCAACATAAACATTGTCCAGGGCCCAGGTTGGAGGTACCATGCCAGACAAATAGAAGCCTTGGTACCAACGAAATCGAACAGATCTGCAATATATTGAGTGGTACACTGTTAGGTCTTGTAGTAATATTCAAATAGAAGATTGCTCTCTTCCTTATATTGTATTACTTACCCACATACATGCAGTTTTCCAATGTGAATCACTTCCCTTCTCCAGCCTCTAAAAGAACCAGGGTAGTAGATGCTGGCTGGGTGGTGTTCAGCTGAGCAAAGAGCATTGGGTATTGGACCACCTGTGCACAAAGGAACTAAAAGGTTCCATGTAGCCCCAAAGTCACGTGAGTATTCCAGACGAACAGAATTTAATGATGAGCTTGCTGCTGTACAGCCTACATTTATCTGTTGATCAAAATAAGACCATTTATAATAAACAAATATGGAGAAACTGCAGTTAGACATTTTTTTTGATATTAAGTTTTAATTATCTTGGTACTAAAATCATAGCTAAAATAAATTCATAAAGTCAGTTATAATTAAATAAATTATGTAAATTGTTTCAAGCTTATGAACCTTAACCTTAATTATACCTCAAACTGGACAATTGTGTTCTCATTGACATCAATGTCTCTAGTGGTAACTGAATGTTCTCCCAGCTCACTAGACATAAATACCAAAGCTAAGCCATCCTCCCTGTACATAGAGAGAATAGATATTACCAAACTAGAAAAAAAATAGTACAAACAATTCCAAAATAAAAGCTTAAACTATTAACTGTAATACTCACAGTCTTGCTTTCTGGTAAAGACAGTAGCGGTCAATGTTGCCCCCTGGGTAAAACAACCAATTCATCATCTGAGGCCCATCCTCAAAACTTTCTGATAAGATTTGAAAATTGTTCAAGGAGTGGCCATCAATGATGAGATCATCAATGACCCACACTTCCTCCTTTTTGCCTGTTAAATTAATATAAAACATTTATTTTAATAAGTATACCTAAAATTAATGGCAAAACCTGAATAATGCATTCACCATGCAATATTCTTTAAATATTTTTTTATTTGTACTCTAACAATTTCTATTTTATTTTCTACTATATAGTACACCTGGAATTAATACATTGTAAAGTCTAAAACACAGTAGATCCCCCCTTTAATGACAAACCTGTTGAGTAATATTCAGCCAATCCTTTATATAAATAATTTTCTATCCTTTTAATTCATAATATATAGAATTGTTATTTAATGGTTTGAGGAAAATATCAGAGATAAAAGTGTTGAGATGGCCTACACATTCTACAGTTTTCAATCAAATCAAGCTTCTGTGGTATGTATTGGTCTGAACCACAGAGGTCTTGGTGCCAGATGCCACAGCACACTTTCTCAATTTTGGTGGAGATCATTTCTCTTGACAAGTCAGAGAAATTGTGAGCATTCCATTCCACATTTATTAAAAAAAAAATCTATCTATCTATCTATATCACACACATATATATATATATATATATATATATATATATATATATATATATATATATATATATATATATATATATATATATATATATATATATATATATATATATATATCTCCATAAACCCAATATGGGAATAAAACAGAATTTAAATTTTAACATTGAAAAAGAAAGAATCTACAGTATAAATTGAAGTATGAATTTACATGTAAATACATGACGTGACATGCTTCAATGTTTTGCAGTGGCTGATGAGAAAAATCCCAGTTTATGTCCATAGATCTGACATCCTGTTATTACTTACAGGCAGCTGCTTATTGGCAGCTATAAATAGTCTTCTTTTACTTAACAACACCATGACTGCTATTATATAAAGCAATTTATCATAGGGAAAAACATAAAATGCTTGGGCAATATATAACATCAAATTAGATGTGAAGTACAACCCCATTTCCAAAAATGTTGGGCCACTGAATAAAATGTAAATTAAAACAATGCAATGATTTGCAATAATCATGAACTAAATTTGATGGCAGCACATCTCAAAAAGGAAGTGTTATTAATATAAAAAAGGTCTAAAACATTTGCAACTAATTAAGGTAATTGACAACAGGTTAGTATGATGATTGGGTAAAAATAGGATATCTTAAAGAGGCAGAGTCTCTCAGAAGTAAAGATAGGCAAAGCTTTACCAACCCGTGAAAGAGTGATTCTACAAATTGTGGAACAATTTCATAATGTCAATTTCAAAATCTGGAGAAATCTCTGTGCACAAGAGACAAGGGCAAAAATCTATATTGGTGCCCATAACCTTCAGGCCCTCAGGTGGCACTGCATTTAAAACAGTCATGATTCTGTAATGGAAATCAGTGCATGGGCTGATTAACACCGAGTAATTATTGTTTGTGAACACAGTTTGTCATCGACAAATGCAGAATAAATCTCTATCATGCAAGAAGAAGGTATGCGTGAACATGATCCAGAAATGGTGCCATGCTCTCTGGACCAGGATACTTAAATATCCGTATTTCTCTCTCCCTGTCACCCCTCTTCTCTCTCTCTCTCTCTCTCTCTCTCTCTCTCTCTATGTTGAGTTAACATGCTCCTGAGGTAGCAGCAACCAGTGCTCCTGTCCCTTTCCTCTCTTCAGATCTGCCTGGTTCATCCCACTGCCCTACCTCTGGATGGGGTGCTATGCAAATCTGGGAATGGTTTTGCATCATCTGGCCAGCATCTAGCTTGCTCTTTAAGGAAATACTTACAATTACAAGGAACAAAATTATAAATTTTTATATAACTGCTTTATCTGTCAAAAGCTTGTTGAGTACTCGTTGGCTGCTTTTCCATCAATTTCTGGTTAAACTTCTCCCAAACCAACCCAATTAGATTAACATCAGGTGATTGTGGAGGCCAGGCAACCCTAGCCAGTGCACTCTTAGTGCCGGTCCAAAGGCCAGATATATGGGGAGGGTTGTGTTAAGAAGGGCATCCAGCTGAAAAATTAATTTTGGCCAAATCAAATATGCAGATCATGAATCAGAATTTCATACTGGATCGGTCAAGGCCCGGGTTACCAACAACCTTCTCTCTCTCTCTCTCTCTCATTTTCCTCGTTCATCAGCTGCTCAAAATACTCCCTCCATCTTCTCAACACACTCTCCTCACTAGTCAACACATTTCCATCTCCATCCTTTATTGCTCTTACTTGCAACACATCCTTCCCAGCTCGGTCCCTCTGCCTGGCCAATCGGTACAAATTCTTTCTCCTTCCTTAGTGTTCAACCTCTCATACAGCTCCTCGTATGCCTTTTCCTTGGCTTTCGCCACATCCCTCTTTACCTGCTGCTGCATCTCCTTGTACTCCTGCCTACTTTTCTCATCACCATGTCGATCCCACTTCTGTTTTGTTAACCTCTTTCCCCTTATGCTCTCCTGCACTTCCTCATTCCACCACCATGTCTCTTTGTCTTTCTTTCTATTTCCCGATGTCACACCAAGTACTTTTCTAGCTGCCTCCCTTATCACTCCTGCAGTAGTTTCTCAATTATCCAGCACCTCTTCACCACCACCGAGCCTCTGTCTGACCTCTTCCCTGAACCTCACACTACACTCTTCCTCCTTCAGTTTCCACCATCTTATTTTTCTTTTAGTCTTTACTCCCCTCTTCTTCTTCGCCTCCAAAACCATCCTACAGACCACCATCCGATGCTGTTTAGCTACACTGTCCCCCGCCAACACCTTACAGTCTCCAATTTCCTTCAGGTTGCATCTCCTACATAGAACATAATCCACCTGCGTGCACCTTCCTCCACTCTTATAGGTCACCCTATGATCCTCCCTCTTCTTAAAATACGTATTCACCACTGCCATTTCCATCCTTTTAGCAAAATCTACCACCATCTGCCCTTCCACATTCCTCTCCTTTAGGCCATACCTACCCATAACCTCCTCATCACCTCTGTTCCCTTCACCTACATGTCCATTAAAGTCTGCACCAATCAACAATCACCAATCAACCAATTTCTAGGTACACCATCCACCACTTCATCTAATTCACTCCAGAATTTTTCCTTCTCCTCCATCTCACAGCCGACTTGCAGAGCATAGGCACTGTAGCATAGGCAATCTGTAGACGTCTTCCACCTCTCCTTCTCCTCCTTCGGCCAACAGTAGCCCAATTTCCACCAGTACCCTGTTGGCCAACAATACCTGTGGCAGTCGTTGGTAACCCGGGCCTTGACCGATCCGGTATGCCCTTCCTAACGCAACCCCCCCATTTATCCTGGCTTGTGCTTCCCTAATGGCTGGGTTCTACAAAATTGCTATTAATACAGCTAAATCAATAAAAAATACATTGTTATTTAAATTTGATCAAAAACTTTTTTTAACTGATTTTTTTCCTATAGTTACACTCCTTTGAATTATGCAGCAGACTTATTTCACAAATATTTCAATAATTTCTGCTGGTCTCAGACCCTCATCAAGCCTCCTTTTCTTTTACACTCACTTAAGTCTACTCTCTCTACCTTTAAACTGTCTACAGTATCCCAGCCAACATGTCCATGTGGGCCCCATATGGGTTTTATCTGGGTTATATGGGCATCATGTGGGCATGGGGTCAGAGTGGGCTTTTTGATGAGCTGAATTTGGGCCCCAGCTTAGTCAGGGTTGTGGGCCCCAGTTAGGTTGCCCATTTTGTTTATTTGAGGGCCCTGTATGGGCCACATTTGGGCTATATTTAGCTATGTTATTCAATTGATGATAAATTCAATTGATATGTTTTTTGCGTGTTTTATATGATCGAAACAAAAATGTTATATATTTACAATAACATAACTGGTTTAACTGGTTTACCTCAGACATAAACACCTCTAAACGAGGTATTTCCCAACGATTAGCAAATAACTAGGAAATTGTCTACTAAAATGTGGAAATAACGACTTTTCAAACCATTTTTAAAAGTGTTATCTCCATATAGTGTCCTCATGATAACAGGAAGGTGAAACAGTAAAAGCACTGTGGAGTAATCTCTTTCTCTTTACTACCTTTATAAAATGTGTTAGTAAATATATATGTATAATACACAGAGAAAAGCTCTGAGAAAACTGTGACAATACTGAAGATTATTTTAATGTGATTTAGGTGAAACAGGTAGAGGTGATAAAAAAAAAGTTCTAAACAATACTAAAAATATGATATGTTATGATTACGTTAAAGATAATGTAATTTTGCACCGTTCATAAAGTCAGTCAGGTGCACCTAACGTTGATGTTTTGCTTTACAGGTAGCCTGAAGCAGAACCATTTGCTGAAACCTGTCAGTAAGAAAGAGCGCTGAACGCGCTTCGGTTTCCGGCTCGGCTCTGCTCTGCTCGCTCTGAACGTGCTCCGGTTTCCAGCTCGGCTCTGCTCGTGTTGAACGCGCCCCGGTTTCTGGCTCGGCTCTGCTCACTCTGAACGCGCGTTTCGGTTTCCAGCTCGCACTGAACACGCCCCGACTTCCAGCTCGGCATCCTCACCCTCCGCGCTGAATCGGCTCCCTGAATAGGTTTCCCGATTCAGCTCTGCACAGCTTTTCTCCCTTGCTCTTTTGCATCTGCCTTGGATCCTATAACCTGAACTTTCTGACAGAACAATCTGGCCAACATGGATCCCATGGATGTACCTGCCTCTAGCGCCGCTTTAACAGCCTTTAACAAGCGGCGCAGGAGCAACAAATCCAAAACCTCTCTTCAGGCGTGCAGGAAATCATGGGATTTTTGCGCACACGTTTTGGTGACCGACTCACCACAGGTGCTCCGCCGCCATCATCACCCGCTGCCCTGGCCCGGCAGGCCCCTGCTCCACCTACCGCCCCTTCAGCTATGCGTGAGCCTCAGCTCGCGCAGCCAGCCCAGTTTTCGGGCGACCCTGACTCCTGCCGCTCGTTTATTATGCAGTGCGACCTGATTTTTAGCATGGAGCCCTCCCAATTCGGTACAGAGCTCTCCAAGGTGGCATACGTCATTTCCCTCCTGTCAGGCCGAGCCCTAAGGTGGGCCACTGCGGAGTGGGAAAGTCAATCAGCCAACTGCAGATCGTTCACCGCCTTTTCTGCCGAACTCCGGAAGGGGTACTGTCAGCCCGCTTGAGCACTTCAGGCATTACCGCCTCAATCACCGAGGAAACGCCCCCTCCCAACCAGCTGCACAGAAATGGCGTCTAATTTTCTGGCACTTATAAGGACGCCTGAATTCTCCAGACAGTGCCAGATTGTCTTTAGGCTTGCCCTGATCACTCTCCAGCGTATTCCCTGTTTTGTTTGTTCTTTTGTTTCTGACCTGATTATTCTGTCCTCCGGTTTCCGGCACGGCTCTGCTCGCGCTGAACGTGCGTTTCGGTTTCCGGCTCGCGCTGAACGAGCCCCGACTTCCTGCTTGGCATCCTCACCCTCCGCGCACATCGGTTTCCTGAATCGGCTCCCTGATTCGGCTCCCTGAATCGGTTTCCCGATTCAGCTCTGCACAGCTTTTCTCCCCTGATCTTTTTGCATCTGCCTTGGATCCTATTTACCTGAACTTTCTGACAAGTTCTTTGTTTGGCCAGGCACAGTTTCACATTGTAACTGAGGTCAACTACCTGTCATTTATAACCCCTTCCAAATCAATTAGTCAAAGTCTGTCAGTTCTTTTGCCTTTTATCACTCAGACCATCAATTCTTCTCTCACCTCTGGCATTATTTCCATCTTCTTAAAAACTGCATTAATAACTCCTATACTGAAGAAACCAGATGCTAATACTTTGATCATTTCTGTCCCATGCCATTTTTATGCAAAATTCTAGAAAAGGTAGTTTTGGTTCCCATATTGGTAAATAATATTACATTAAAACTTGCATGAACAATTCTGCTCTCACCATAGTACTGAGACTGCCCTTGATACAATATTTAATGATCTTTTGGTAGCAGCTGACTCAGGACTTTCGTCTATTTACATTTTTCTTGACTTAACCTCAGCATTTGACACTTGATCCCATTATATTTTATTAGATAGATTGCAGTCCATTGCAGTCCTGCAGTCTCATGCAGGTTCAGTCCTGGGCATCTTTCTATATATCATTTATTTATTGATACTTGAATGTATCTTTTAAAAACATAATATTAAATTACATTGTTATGATGACAACACCCAGCTCTCTCTGTCCTCAAAACCTACTTCTGACCTTCCCTCATCTAATGCTCAAATAATTTTCTCAAAATTAACATTAGTAAAACTGAAATACTCCTTGTGGGCACAAAAATGTGTTTTTTTTTTAATCTGTGTATTTATGGTTTCACAATTGCTCCTTCAACACAACTTAAGAGCTTGGGTGTTCTCTGTGACAACTCTTTTGAAGCACATAGTACGGTATTGAATTTTACAAAGATTTTTATTTTTAACATAAATATGCCACACCTGTCTATAAGCCGCAGGTGCCTACATTGAAACTAATGTACTTTACACAGGCTTTAATGAAAGACAGGGTTAGGGTTACACGGCTTGTATCTAAACAGTAGCCTACCAAGAAAGTCATTGTTCACTGTCTTCCTCCTTCCACAACAATTTCTCTCGGAGTTTATCTTTTGGCATTGTCGTGTGTTTAAAAATCACCATCAGTAAAGCTTTTCTCCCGATGCCGTGCAGCTCAAAACACAGGTGAAGTGCGTTTTTTTTATGCCCGGTTGTTTTCAGCGTGACGAATGATTCACCTTTCCTGTTGCCAGTCCGAGTGAGAGGCAGGTCAATTGTCAGAGGAACCTCATCCATATGCACGATGTGGTGCGGCCCGATTCAGTGGGAGCGCATCTGATTTGATATAAATAATTTCATTTTCATATCAATTTAATTGAATTTCATTGTTATGGAGCTTCAGTTCTTTGGCTTGAAGCTTGTTAAACAAGGAAAAACCCAGGAAAAATCCATAAATTACCTGCTTTATTGTTTAAGCCGCGGGGTTCAAAGCTTGGGAAAAAAGTAGCGGCTTATAGTCCGGAAAATACGGTATTAACAAGATTTCCCAGACAGAGGCAAAATATAAATTGCCTCCATCTGGCCTTTTTAATTAGGAGCACTGCTATTATGGTTCATTCTTGTCACCTCACACATAGACTATTGCAATGCTCTTTTTTTGGTCTACCCCATAAACTCCTACACAAGTTACAGTTGGTAACTCAGCTACATAAATGTTCAATAGAACTCCAATGGACCACATATCTCCGTTTCTTCAACAGCTGCACTGGTGTCCCGTTAAAGTGTGCATTGAATATAAAATCTGCATTTTGTTTATAAGGATTACATAATCTGGCTCCTTGATAAGAGTCTGATCCTGAGCCAGCTACAGCTCTTCCTGAGGTGGCAGCTTCCACTGCAGAACCTTTTAAAGGCGGTGGCGCCCATGTCTGAACTCTCCGACTGTCCTGTTATAGACACTGAGATGGTCTGTGAACTCTCCGACTGTGCCTTCAGCACCACCCTAGTGGTCATTTGCCACACCGCAGGGCTCTTCAGACCCAGCCACTCTGCTGTGGCTGTTGTTTGCTCAACCGTGGTGCTTTTCAGATCCGCCTGCTCCACACTGGTGGTCTTCAGATCTGTCTGCTTTGCCCTGGTGCCCTTCGGCACTGCCATGGTCACCTGCTATGCTAGCTCTGCCTCAGTCTCCTCAGTCCTCCTCCGGCACATGGACCTGGATGTCCATCTCTCCTTCTGTTCTGTCTTTGCTCCACCACCCTCCTGGACTATGTTAAGAGCGTCTGAGAGCCACTTTTTAGAGGGAGGTTCTGTTCTGTCGTCCCTGTCGTTCCTCCCACTAGTGGCTTTAAACATAACAGTTCCTTGATGTACTTCTTGCAGAACCATTTCATATATATAAAAAAAAAAAAGAAAAATGAAAATATCTTGCCTATTTATCTGACAAGAATTATGACTTTTTTGCATTACTTCCTTACTTTTTTCAGGTTTTTTTTCATTGTTTATATACAGTGGGGCAAAACAATATTTAGTTAGTCACCAATTGTGCAAGTTCTCCCACTTAAAAAGATGAAAGAGTCCTGTAATTTTCATGATAGGTACACTTCAACTATGAGGGACAAAATAAGAAAAAAAAAATCTCAAAAATCACATTGTCTGATTTTTAAAGAATTTATTTGCAAATTATTGTGGAAAATAAGTATTTGGTCAATAACAATAGTTCATCTTAATATTTTGTTATATACCCTTTATTGGCAATGACAGAGATCAAACATTTTCTGTAAGTCTCCACAAGGTTTTTAAACACTGTTGCTGGTAGTTTGGCCCATTCCTCCAGATCTCCCCTAGAGCAGTGATGTTTTGGGGCTGTCGCTGGGCAACACAGATTTTCAACACCCTCCAATGATTTTCTATGGGGTTGAGCTCTGGAAACTGGCTAGGCCACTCCAGGACATTGAAATGCTTCTTACAAAGCTATTCCTTCGTTGCCCGGGCGGTGTGTTTGGGATCATTGTCATGCTGAAAGACTCAGCCACGTCTCCAATGCCCTTGCTGATGGAAGGAGGTTTTCTCTCAAAATCTCACGATACATGGCCCCATTTATTCTTTCCTTTACACGAATCAGTCTTCCTGGTCCCTTTGCAGAAAAACAGCCCCAAAGCATAATGTTTCCACCCCCATGCTTCACAGTAGGTTTGGTGTTCTTTGGATGCAACTCAGCATTCTTTCTCCAAACACGACAAGTTGAGTTTTTACCAAGAAGTTCTATTTTGGATTCATCTGACCATATGACTCCCAATCCTTTTCTGGATCATCCAAATGCTCTCTAGCAAACTTCAGACGGGCCCGGACATGTACTGGCTTAAACAGGGGGACACGTCTGGCACTGCAGGATTTGAGTCCCTGGTGGCATAGTGTGTTACTGATGGTAGTCTTTGTTACTTTGGTCCCAGCTCTCTTCAGGTCACTTACTAGGTCCCCCCGTGTGGTTCTGGGATTTTTGCTTACCGTTCTTGTGTTCATTTGGACCCCACGGGGTGAGATCTTGCGTGGAGCCCCAGATCGAGGGAGATTATCATTGGTCTTGTATGTGTTCCATTTTCTAATAATTGACTCCACAGTTGATTTCTTCACACCAAGCTGCTTACTTATTGCAGATTTAGTCTTCCCAGCCTGGTGCAGGTCTACAATTTTGTTTCTGGTGTCCTTTGACAGCTCTTTGGACTTGGCCATATTGGAGTTTGGAGTCTGACTGTTTGAAGTTGTGGACAGGTTTATTTTTTTTTTTCTGATAACAAGTTCAAACAGGTGCCATTAATACAGTTAACAAGTGGAGGACAGAGGAGCCTCTTAAAAAAAACGTTACAGTGCTTATTTTTTGTGGGTGACCAAATACTTATTTTCCACCATAATTTGCAAACAAATTCTTTAAACATCAGACAATGTGATTTTTTTGGATTTCTTTTCTCATTTTGTCTCTCATAGTTGAAGTGTACCTATGATGAAAATTACAGGCCTCTCTCATCTTTTTAAGAGGGAGAACTTGCACAATTGGTGGCTGACTAAATACTTTTTTGCCCCACTGTATGTGTGTGTGTACATATAGCTATAAATCCAGCCAGATGCGAGTTTATGGACATGATCAGGTTAATGTTTCACCTGAGACACCACATTTTGAGGAAAGGATTGTTGGTGGTGCCTCTGGTGTTATGAAAGCCCACTTATTAGCATTGCATACTTAAAATATTGTTAAGGATTCCAAGCTCTCTGCAATGTTTTAAGAAGTATAACCTGTGTAACCAGTGCAGACAAAATGTTGATCAATTTGTGTGCACCAAGATATGCTTGTAGCAACTAGTTGAGGATTCCATGCTTAGACAATATTTTATCTAGTTGGTACTCATGGTGCACTCTAGTCTCTAGTCTACTCTCTCCCCTAAGCCTTAGCTAGATCTTAAATTTTTTGGTCAAGTCCAGACCAACAAACATGGCTTCTGGCCAAGGTTTCCATTTTAACAATTTATACATTTACTTCAAATACAATAAAGACATTTGCTTGTAGCTTAGGTGGCACAACAACTCTGGTACCCTCTGCTCACACTGATTTGAATAGTCAGAAGTTGTGGCTCTCCACTAACTGGCAATCTTTCCTTGGACAGGTCATACACACTTGTCAGTATAGGATATATTTTTTAACTTTGAACTCAATTGCATATTCATCAAAACCAAGAGAAATTTTCCCAGCAATGTTGTTGTAATACTACCATCACAGAAACACTTTTGCTAGGGCTGAAATTAGCCACTACAGTTAATGATTGGTGATCTAAGTGAAGTGTTTTCCATACAAATACCGATTACTTTTTTATTTTTTATTATTGCCTTGGTTTTTGTGTCATTTTAACTTGGCATCCACTTTTGGTAATACTGAATATGTACTTGGTATGCCTTCTGAAATTTCGGCTGGAAATCACTCTCAATATTAAGTTCTGCTTTGATGTGCTTCAGTGTTCCTGTCAGGGTGCGAGCGAAACAGAAGGCGGAAGCCGGAGTACAGCTCAGTCGGGTTTTAATGACAAGTGTGAGGGGGAGAGATACACACGAGCACACACACACACACACACACACACGAGAGTCTGAGGTGTGCTTTGGGAGAAGCGTGGCTGATTAAGCCTGAAGCTCCAGAGAGAGCGGAGGCATGAGTGACAACGAGCCCCAGGTGTGTGTGGTTAAGCCTGGAGCTCCAGGGAGAGCGGAGGCATGACAGCCACAAAAGAGGGCGTGGCAGGTGGTTTCCTGACATTACCCCAAGGAGGCGGCACCTGACACCCAAAACCCACAGATGCCCGGAGGGCCAGGGCACTCGGAGGAGGACTCCGGTGTCCATCCAGGGTCGAAAGGGATCTGGTCAGAACCGTCTCGGAACCGGGAAAGGCCAGGGAGGACTCAAGCCGGAGCGACAACCCCGGTGGAGAGCCGGAACCGGAGATGCCCATCCTGAAGACACGGCTCCGGCATAGGACAGGGGCCAAGCTGTGCCTGCAGCAGAGTCCCGAGACTGAGCGACCTCCACGGCAGAGGCCTGAGACCGAGTGACGCCCTTGGCGGCGATCGGGGCCAGATTGATGCCCACTGGGGAGGTCTGGAGAGAAGCTAAGTCCGTAGCAGAGATCGGAGAACGAGTGATGCCCTCTGTGCTGGAAAAGACCGGGAGCAGAAAAACGTACCCGTTGGTATCCAGAGGCCGAGTGACGCCCACGGCAGAGATGAGGAAAGCAGTGACACCTTTGCCGGGGTTGTGAGCCGTGATGACACCTTCAGAGGAACTCAGGAGTGTTTTGTCATCCTCCGAGAGACCTGGAGGTGTTACGTCACCCGGAGAGGAAACGTGGCGTGACTTCGCCTTCAAATGGTCTAGAAGGTGTGGCTTTGCCTTTTGGGAGACTCGGGGCTGAGACGTCTTTCTCGGAGGAGCTCAGAGGCGAGACGCCGCCATCGGAGGAGCTCAGAGGCGCCGCCATCGGAGGAGCTCTTAGGCGAGACGTTGCTGACGGAGGAGCCTGGGGGCGAGATGAGGAGCTCGGGAGAGGGACATCACTATCGGAGGAGCTCGGAGGCGAGACGTCGCCATCGGAGGAGCTCGGAGGCGAGCTGGGGCTGTCAGAGAAACCGTGGGTTACCATGGCACTGTCATAGGCAGTCGGAGGCAGTACGACCTCCTTCTTGCGGCCAGGCGGCGTTGCGAAGTCCCTTTCGCAGCCAGCCAGCGGTTCAACCTCCCTTTCACGGCCAGGCGGCGGTTTGACGTCCCTTTCGTGACCAGGCGGATGCGATGCAACGGCACCCTTGGCGGGACACTGGAGCCGAGTGGAGTGCTCTGAGGAGCCCAGGAGCAGAGTGGAGCTCTCAGGGAAACTCTGGAGTGGAGCTGAGCTCACCTGGGGTCTCTGGAGTGAAACTGAGCATTCCGGGAGGTCCTGGAGAGGAACTGAGCTCTCCTTGAAGCCCTGGAGCAGAGAGGAGCTCACCGAGATGCTCTGGGACAGAGAGGAGCTCACTTGGGGGTCCTGGGGCGGAGCTGCACTCACCTGGAGGCCCTGGGGCGGATTTGTGCTCTCTTGGATGTCCTGGAGCAGGGTGAGGATCTTCTGGAGGCCCTGGGGTGGAGCGGAGCAGTCCTGGAGGGCCTGGAGCAGGGTGGAGATCTCCTGGAGGTCCTGGGGCGGAGCAGAGCCATCCTGGAGGGCCTAGGGTAGGGTTTGGAGCAGGGTGGAGATCCCCCGGAGGTCCTGGGGCAGAGCTGAGCACTTTAAGAAACTCTGGTGCGGAACGGAGCTCTCCGGGAAACACTGGAGGGGACCCGTGCTCTCGGAAGCGGGAGAGAGATGGTGGAGCTCTGCGGTGACCATCCCTAGTTCCCTGGTGAGAAGCTGGATAAACCGGGCGCACAAGCTGAAAAAAGGGAGCCGTGAATTTCATCAGACTTGCAGGGGGGCGTGGCGGGGCCACGCTTGCACGTTCCCGAGCCAGCGAGGATGAATCGGCTGTCGCTTCATTGTGGCACAGTGAACCCTCCATCCGAGGTTTGGATCGTGCCGGGACCACGATCCTATCCCTGTCTTCTTTTTCCTTTTTTTTTTTTTTCCACAAACCTCCTTTTCAGGGGGTTCGTTATTCTGTCAGGGTGCGAGAAGAAACAGAAGGCAGAAGACAGAGTACAGCTCAGTCAGGTTTTAATGACAAGTGTGAGGGGGAGAGATACACACGCGCACACACACACACACACGCACACGAGAGTCTGAGGTGTGCTTTGGGAGAAGCGTGGCTGACCCGAAATGCGCGGGGAGGAGAAGTGCAGACGGAACAGGATTGTGGAGTCCGAATGGAGCGGAATAATAGAGTCCTGTGTGAAAACTGAAACACGAAAACATAGACCGCACGTAAAGTCCAACACATACATAGAACCCACACATTCAATAACGAACAAGGGAGCCTCAGGTGTGCGTGGTTAAGCCTGGAGCTCCAGGGAGAGTGGAGGCATGAGAGCCACAAAAGGGGACGTGGCAGGTGGATCCCTGACAGTTCCAATGGCCTCTTGGAAAACCTATAAGGATTGCGCTAAAACACACTAAGGTAACCTTGTGCTCTGTGCAGGAAAATCTAGAGTTAACTTGCATGCTTCCCTTTCATGGGTTACAGTCTGAGGTCAAAATTAATTATAATAACATCAATACAAAGACTTACAAGGTGGTATCAAAGTTTCAAGACTAGCTCGGTTTACAAGAAAGTACATTTAGACACCTACAAATTATTCCCATTGCACAGCAATACAGTGCTCCCAGCGTTCCTGCCACTGGAATATGTCCTGGAACTCTTCTTTTTGAGGCCTGTCAAGCACCTTCTGTGATTCATGCTGATTCTCCACAATGGTGTCAAAACAGTGACCTTTGAGCTGGATCTTTATCTTTAGGGAGATAGCGAAGTCCACAGGAGCCAAATCTGATGACTGGGGTGAAGAACTGAGATAATGTGTATTGTGGATCTCTGACAATCATCCTGCACAAGTTGCCAAATTGTTTCAATATTTTCAGGGGTTGAGATCGTTGACTGTCTTCCTGATCTCTTGTTGTCTTCTATTGATGTTCTTCTACTTTTCAATAATGCATGCCACTAAAATCACGAACGACGTATTGCAGCATGAATGTCAAATGTCTGTCATTTCAAATGTATTTGTGGAAGATTTGCCCAATTTCACACAGAATAACACATATGCTCTTTGTTCTAACTTGCTGTCCATGATGAAATAGCAGACATGGTAACACACGTGGTCAGAATAGCACCAGTTAACACTATTAGTCTCAAAACTTTTTTATACCAACTTATGACAAAAGAAGTGGCCTGTGCAAACTATGTCACCAGAACAATAAAAGGCCATCTGTTAGATCACATCTCTGCATTTCTCTCCTACAGGAAAATTTCAGTCTGCCTCAAAACCCAAACAAAGATCAAGAATGGCACTTATAATGTGTGTAAATCTCTGTGTCATTCTTTCATTGCAGGAGTCTCGCACGAGTTAGATGTAGAGCAGTATATACAAGCATAAACAACAAAGAAAACTCTCCAGTCAATGGCCTACATGGAGTTAATTGGTGTTAAAACAAGTGTCATTTACAAACTGTGTGAATTGACCTGAAATCCAGACAGTAGTGCATAGTACTGATGTCTTTTATCATTGTTGTGAGAGACTCAGGTTGGGGCATAGTCCATGAGACCCACCAGACTATGGACTCTGGTTTGGCTTCTGAGCTGTCTTACTTATTTGTACTTTTTACTTATTTGTAAAATCCCTGGGATTAGTTCTCAAACGTTTTGTTTATGGTTCTGAATTAATATGCTTGATTTAAATATAACTAGTAAATATATCTATAAATATATGGGGTTACTACATAAATTATACCCCCATGAGAAGTTAGAAGTGGGTCCCCAAAACCTATAATTCAAGCTTTGTGATGATAGCATAATGATAACACTAGCTGCTAAAAGACAAATGGTCAATAGTAGCCATGTTTTAATAAGAATTAGTTCTTACTTAAAATCCATTTACAGATTAGCACATAAAGTATCTCACAAAAGTGAATGCACCCCTCACATTTCAGCAACCATTTTATCTCTTAAAGGAACAATTCTATATTAATTAAACTTGGATATATTTTAAAGTAGTCAATGTACAGCTTGTACAGCAGTATAGTTTTACTATCCTCTGACAATAACACAACATACAGCCATTAATGTCAAAATAGCTGGCAACAAATATAAGTACACCCTAAGTAATAACAGCTGTTTAACCATGCAAGATCACATGTTCTATTCATCATGTTAATGCTTTTGTCTGCATGACAGGATCATACATGTATGTATCTTGTATTAGAGCAGTTCAAATTTGAGGCTCTGTGTACAATTCTCTCATACAGATCACTTGATGTTCAACATGGCACCTCAGATTTGAGAATTAGAATTATTGCTCTCCACAAAGATAGCCTAGGGTATAAAAAGATCGCCCTAAAACTGAGTTAAAGTAAGTGGCCATGGTCATACAGAGGTTTTCCAAGATGTTTTACTCTAAACAGGCCTCACATGGGTCAATCAAAAAAGTTGTGTCCTCGCGCTGTGCGTCAGGTGCAGAAGCTGGCTTAAAAAAATAAAATAAAAAGAAAACAGACGAATGAGTGATGACAGCATTGCTTTAGAGGTTGCAAAAGGGGAAAATCTGCTAATCAGTGCTCAAACCATATGCCGCATTACGCTGAATGTCGCTTTGCATGGCCGCCATCCCAGAAAAAAGCTTCTTCTGCAGCTGGCTCACAAGAACGCCTGCAAACACTTTGATAAAGACAACATGAATTACTGCAATTATGTTGTGTGGTCTGATTAGACTAAGATAAACTTGTTTGGCCTAGATGGTGTCCAACATGTGTGGTGGTTAGAAGTGCCTGTTCTGGCACGGAGGTGGTGTAATGAACTTCCCCTAGATGTCCGAACAGCGTCCCAGGCCATGGGTTAAGATGTTTCTCTTCTTAAAACACTTAAACTAACACTTTCCAAGTTTGAATTTCTTTGTGGCAAATGTAAATGAGTACTAAGAAAATTGTCTTGCCTACAGTCAAGCATGGTGGTGGTAGCATCATGGTCTTAAACTGCATGAGTGCTGCTGGTACTGGGGAGCTGCGGTTCATTGAGGGTAACATGGATTCCAACATATACTGTGACATTCTGAAGCAGAACATGATGCCCACAATTCAAAAACTGGGCCAAACGTCCCCAAACACACCGCCAAGATGACAACTGCCTTGCTGAGGAAGCTGAAGATGAAGGTATTGGACTGGCCAAGTATGTCTCCAGACCTGAACCCTATTAAGCACCTGTGATGCATTCTCAAGTGGAAGGTGGAGAAGCACCATGTGTATAACATCCAGCAGCCCCTTGATGTCATGAAGAGGGTCTCAGCGTTAAACTATGCAGCTCTGGTGATTTTCATGCCCAGGAGGATTAACAAAGTGCTAGATAACAATGGTTCTCACACAAATTATTGACACTTTTGACGTACTTCGTTTTGTTGGCAGTTATTTTAACAATAATGGCTGTATGTTGAGTTATTTTTAGAGGACAGTAAACATTTACTGCTATACAAGCTGCACATTGACTACTCTATAATGTATTTAAGTTTAATTTCTTAAGAATTGTCCCTTGAGAAGACATACTAAAACGATTGCTGAAATGTGAGAGTTCTACTCACTATTGTGAGATACTGTAAGTGTGCCATCTTTGTTTTTATTTTTATTTTTTGTTTAGTTTTTTTTCACTTACACTTACATAAATGATTTACTGTTGGTAATTATATTTTGCAATATTGTTTTTTTATAGTCTTAAATATGCAGGCAGTTTCATTTCAATTTAATAAAAGATGTCTGTACTATAGACTATCATATAGAGTAAACCAATCATTCAATCAACCAGTTACATCCAGGAGTTTTTGTACATTATGTTGTGTCAGTCAAATCAACATCATTCAAAGTGCCTAATCCTATTTTGTAAGCATTACTTAAAATCTTAACTATGTATGGTCTATTCTCACCATTATGGTAAGGCTGCCATAGTCTGAACCGTGTAGCATTAGTCTGAGCTGTCGGAGGCAGTGGCAGATGCAGAAACAGAGGGTCAGTGGAGGAAGGAAAGTAGAACTCATGCATCAGTAGCCAGAAAATTCCTCCATTTACTGAATACTGTAGCAACAACGAGTGAGAATGATCTGGAATTCCTGAGTAGACACCAACATAATAAACAAACATAATACAATTAAAAAATAAGTAATATCCCATATGGCAAACATACATTTGTCTAGACATTTACCTTTTGTAATAAATTTTAATGAAAACTGGATGTACAGAGTGTTTGTGCAGTCCAGATCTTGTGAAACCAGCATGCGCAATCCTTCCTGAATACAAAGAGCGATTTTTTTTTATGCAATCACTGATTTTAAATGTGTTTGTAATCTTGTACATCCAACGAGCATTGTGGGTGTGTGAGTAGGAGTGAGTAGATAAATAACTTACCCCTTTAAATATGAGAGCGGTGCCTGATTTAAGAGGCTCTCCATTCAACATACCACGTTCTGCTCCATACATTTCAGGCCAGATTTCTGGATCCAGATTTTCGTTGAAGTCTTCCCTAAGCACAAAGGGCAGGGGAGCCATGGGCACACAGTGAACCCCACCATAACCTCTGTCACATCTGATGATCAACAAATAGACAGATAGACTGAGATACAAGCACATTCACTACTTTTGATAAAGTTCATCCCCTTGTGTGCAAATGTATGTTAGGTATATATAGTTAAAGTCAAATACATGCAGTGTCCATTGTCACAAAGGCCATGCCCTGAACACATCCAGGGACAGCCAGATGAGAGTATCACATTGTCCAGAGCCCAGCTATCAACTCCAGGAGTGAAGCGAGGTTGGATCCAGCGAAACCTTGTCCTAGGTGAACTGCATAACAAAAAACAAATGATATATATATATATATATATATATATATATATATATATATATATATATATATATATACTGCAAAAGCAAAAAATCCTAAGTTTGAAAATACAGTCTTTAACTAACTTGGATTTTACAGACATTTTTGGTACTCCTCCAAGAAAAAAAGAGAACCTTTTGTCCAGGAAAAACGTTTCTCTTTTTTCTTGTTCAATAAAAAAACAAGAGCCTAAGAAACAAAGAACCTTTTTACCTGCTATTTTGTTGCACAACATTAGAGGCAATCACTGCAAAAAAGCTCTACATAAAACTACAACAGGTATTTTGGCCTACTGTTCATAAGCCAACAGCACCAGCTGTTTCAGGTTTGAAGGTTTCCAGACTGCATGTTTCAACTCCCTTTAATGAATCTTTGATAGGATTTAGATCAGGGCTCAGAGAATAGTCCATTGTTTAATTTTAAGCTATTTTTGGGTGCTTTTGCTATAGATTTTGGAAACCCATAAGCTTTGACTGAGGCAGAGCTTTCTAATACAAGGCAGTATGGCGGGGTAAGACACTTTGACTTTGGAGTTCAGATTGTATCTCTTTGTATGATTTCCCTTGCTCTACGTCAACTATTCAGACTCTGCGTCAACTATTCAGACTTTTTTTTAATACCTAAAGCAACATTGTGGAAATTATACTTCTTAATTATATTTGCAACTGCCTGGACATAATCTTTTTTACTTTTAACATGCATATCAATTTTTTCTGATAATTTCTGATTTTCTTGGAAGAGTACCAATGTGTTTGTGTCTGTATGTTACTTTTATCCAGAAAAAGCATCAAAAATACATGTATAGAATACATATTTTGACAAGTTTTAAGGTGAATATTGCATACTTGGCTGCAGTGGGTAGATAAACAGTGACCCTCCTCCATTGGGAATACTGGGGAGTACTAAAGATGGAGCTCTGCATATATCTGGCACATCCAATAGCAGGCGGTATACACTCAGGTGTAACCAATGTCCAGTGGTGTCCACAATCAGTGGAGAACTCCAAGTGGACACCGTGGGTTGGTGTCACAGCTTTATTGCATCCTATGCTCAGATCAAACTGCAGAAATGAAGACGCTGACACCTCAAAGTCCCAACTCTCAGCATAACGGAGATTCACTGTTAGGAGGCACACAGCAAAACTTAGCATAACTTGCATACTTTACCAACTCTTGTTAAGGCAAATTTAGCACCCACTCTTGACACACACAAACACTGGCTTAAAAAATAAGTATAGGATTGTCATAAAAATAGAAGGCACAATGAAACAGGAAGCATATGCACGTTTGGCAAAATTTTAATAGATGGTGAAAAAAATAAAACACAACAAATAAATTTTAAAAAATTTAAACAGTGAACACCATAAAACACAAACATAAGCAAAATGACAGATAGCATATGTTTCAGCAGACCCAAAAGCAGGCCCTCATTCAGGTGCATGCAGAGCAGGAACAGCAGTTCCAGGAGCTGGTCCATACCGAGGCAGCCCCCACTGCCGCTGCAATCGAAGTCCCAGCACCCATGGCTCCTGTCCCGCTTAACAATTTGTGGAAAATGGCTGGCTTCGAAGTGAGCACTCTGTCTTTTGCCGCTCCTGTCCAGAGAGGCCCAGCTCACAGCCCAGCAACTCCTGGCCATTATTCATGCTGGAATACAATGACCTGAAGTGGGTGATTATACAGTCAAGAGCATTTCCTGAAGTGCCAACAAGATCTTAGACTTCATGGTATGGAGCAGTTTGTCACGTGGATTCTGGTGAGGATGAAAACATAGCATCGAGGTAGTGGTAAGTCCCCACCTTAACTATCCACTAATTCTGGGAATGAATTTACCCGCCTTTCCGCATCTATTAGGAAGATTGTGTGTGGATGGGCAAATATAAGGCAAAGAGGTGTAGGATGTGAGCTATGTTGACTGGGGAGTGATGCCCCAGCTGTCAACGTCAGCTCTGCATCCGACAGACATGGTTAAAGAGGAGGGTTCTGCCCTCCACTCTCTCCAGGGAATTTCCCCTTAGGATTTCTCACTGGAGCAGACACAATACGACACACAGCTGAAAATGCCCTACCTAATGTTAAATGTCCCTGATAAAAGTGGGCTACAAACACAATTTAAATATTTTTGAAAAGAAGACACTTTGAGCTTTACTGTCAAGGTTCATAATTTGATATTGCTCAAAAAGTTGTTATAGATGATGAAGTACCTTGAATATAAATTCCTGCATTAAAGATTTATATATATATATATATATATATATATATATATATATATATATATATATATATATATATATATATATGAAATCAGTCCCGAAGCAATCCAGAAAAGCCACGTTTCATTAGTTTATATTTGAAGATGAAGTTATGAAGATATCATAAAAAATGAGATTCTTACAAACATTTATCTGATACAATGTCTGGTTCACCCCTCCCCGCCCCACCCAGCCCAAATTTTTGGGCTCACAGCTAAAATGACCTACAATGAGGAAAATAAGTATTTGAACACCCTGCTATTTTGCAAGTTCTCCCACTTAGAAATCATGGAGGGGTCTGAAATTGTCATCGTAGGTGCATGTCCACTGTGAGAGACAATCTAAAAAAAAATAATCCAGAAATCACAATATATGATTTTTAAACTATTTATTTGTATGATACAGCTGCAAATAAGTACTCGATCTCACGGCATACAACCTCCTTGTGGAGGGAGCTCTGGATTGTAGAATGGTCTCTACCACCTCGTTGGGAGACCACAACCTCAGAACTGTGCCCCCTCAGGGGCCACAGCCACAGCCTCCACAGCTCTGGTCGACAAACCATCAACAGCCTTGCCACTGCGGGGATACCAGTAGGAGATGGACTCCGTCCGGGTGAACTCTCTTCAGAACTCCTGGAAATAGCACGATGGGTCGGAAGGCGCAGCCTCGGCTTTACCTTTGCTATGGTGTCCAGCCCCATAGGGGGTTGGAGGATATAGGGAGAACCATAGACGACAGTGTGACTTAACTCGAGACACGAACAGGTCTACTCCGGCTTTGCCAAACCTCTCCCAGATCTGCTCCATTCCTCGGGTCTGGACCCCTGCCTTTACACAGTGTCTGCTGCTTCATTCAACCGGCCTGTGATGTAAGCTGCTCTCCAGGAGAGGAGCTTCCCCTTGGCCCACAGGAGGATCTGGCTGATAGTCAAGACCACTGAGGTGTTGTGCAAGTGGATCAACACATGATGGCCTCTGAGGTCCGGGAGGAAACGTTTCAGAGCCAGAAACACAGCCTGCATCTCTAGGTAATTGATGTGCCATAGTAAAACATAGTGGAAAGCAATGAGGGAGGGAGCTGGAGCTGGCCATGGCCTAAAACACATTTTGTGGCATGGTTAATGAGCTAGGTCCCTGAGGAAGCCAGAGAGAAATGGGCACAGGGGAAAGCAGTGATACATGCCGTCCGGTCACCCCCCAGAAGGTCTTGTCAGGACCTCTTGGTCAATTTTTGTTGTGGTTGGGCCTGTGTAAGCGGTGTGGGAGATACCACTGGAACACTGCCGATTGTTTCTTTGCTTCCTGAAACCTTTTGACTACCGAGCTATCGCAGTCACCGAAAAGGCCTGAGGGCGAGAGTGGGGCATGCAGCAGCCCAGCCTTGTTCCTGACAGAAATTTTGGACAGTCTCTTTTGTGGCTCACCAGGGCAGGTCCGCTGTATGGCGGCACTTTTGCATCTGGCCGCTCATGATGTCTCCCACATCCAGCTCCCGCAGCAGTCGGCTTGGTATGCCTCTAACAACGCCATTGTGTGCAGACATCCAGCGGCCTGACCTGCCGAGGCATAAGACTTACCCACCAACGCTGACGTAGTATGCATAGGCTTGGTGGGTAGTGTCGGAGTCTTAAGGAAGGATGCCACACCTGGGGAGAGATAGCCTGCTAGCGTCTCTTCAACCTGTAGCATGACTCGATAGCCGTTATCCCTAAGCCCCATGATGTCAGAGTACACCACAGTTTTGGGGCTAAAGGGGCAGGCCAAAAAAGGGCCATGCCCAGGACCTGCACACCCTTCCAGCCAACATGTCCCTGTGGGCCCCACATGGGTTTTATCTGGGTTATATGGGCATCATGTGGGCATGGGGTCAGAGTGGGTATTTTGATGGGCTGAATGTGGGCCCCAGTTAGGCTGCCCATTTTCTTTATTTGGGGGCCCTGTATGGGCCACATTTGGGCTATATTTATCTATATTACTCAAAAGAAATCTATCATTCAATTATTCAATTGATGATAAATTCAATTGATATGTTGTTTGCGTGTTTTATAACATCAACAGATTAAAAAAAAAAAAATATATATATATATATATATATATATATATATATATATATATATATATATATATATATATATATATATATTAACAATAACATGATATGATCTTAAAAAAATAAAAAATAAAAAATAAAAATCGCTTGTGCAGCTCACAGAGTCTCTCATTGGCTCCTGTGTCTCCCGCCTTCTGATTCTGAAGAAATGGTCATCACTCACTACACTGGAGCACCTGACCTGACCTGGATAACATGACATCTCTGTCACGTTAAGAAATTATCTTTTGTTTTAAATTAATTACAATGTGATTTAGGTGAAATAGGTAGAGGTGATAAAAAAAGTTCATATTTATATCATTTCCAAACATTACAAAAAATATGATACGTTATGATTACGTTAAAGATAAGGTAAAATTGCGCCGTTCAGAAAGTCAGTCAGGCCAAAGGTCCAAAGTGAACCAGTACGAATTAAGTCCCCACTAATTATTCTAAACATTAATCACAACAAAGCCTGAAATTCACCATATTGATGCATTTAACTTTTTTATGGTATTGTGTAATTTTAACATCATTTACTCAGATCAGTTAACATTTTCTTTTTTAGTTCTGATAGTCTTATGCTCATGTAACTTGCATGCTTTATACATACAAATAATAGGTTATGCACTGGTTGATGCAGTAGCATGCTCTACTTTATATTAATTTTTTTTGCTTTACAGGTAGCCTGAAGCAGAACCCCTGGTAAATGTTTCACAAATGCACGCGACAGAGAAGGGAACCATGCTTTGAGAGCCCAGCAGGACCATGATTGCAGGGCTGTACAGCCGGAAGTGTAAGTCATATAACCTTATAGCTAGGGCTGCACAATTAATAATATTTTATCCCAATCACTGTTTTTGCCGTCGAGCGTCCGACACGCACATAGGGCATATCCACTCGTAGGGGATCCGGAGCCGGTCGCAACTATATGGCCCAAAAAGTCTGGCTCCGCTCGGAATTCCGCGTCAAACAGGCCTCCATAGACAATGAATAGGGAATCCGACTCGCCACAGATCGGCCGGCGTTCGCCCGACACGCTCGTACGACATACCCTCATCCTCCCGGACGAGATGATAGCACAAGTACACCCCCCGTTCGTCGAATTACCCCAGCCACGACAAGCAGGGGGGCAAATAATCTCTCCCAATAATCTCTCCCAATCTTTCCCAAAACACATAGGACATCCCAAAACACATAGGAATCACTTACATTGACACACATACAGTGAATGAGCCAGACCAAAGCACAAAAACCCCAGGCATGCCATACATCAATCTAACCAGCCCGGTGGGGGGAAGTGCATTATGGGAGATGCTAGAACCCCATAATCAATGAGGGGGGGGCAATAAGCGGTGGGGTAAAAAATTCACGAAGGGGACGTGTGACATATCAACGGACTCAGCCCAGCATAGAGAGTTGCATTGTGGGTCATATAGTGACCTCACCTGACTTCACATCAAGCCACGCCCACACCATTAGCTCGAATGGGGACTAAAACAAACGCGCTCAGACACCGGCGTGCGATATGTCAAAACGCTCGGCACGGTGAGGGGAGTTGAGCCCCGGGTGAATTTTCCCATTCACATTACGTCATAGGCCACGTCCACCGCACAAACCCAGTAGCTTCCCGCGACGCTCAACCCCTGGCAAGTTGGGGCAAGAGGGCAAAAACCCTCAAAATTTCTAGATTACAAGAGATCAATTCATTTGTGGACCTTTTTCAGGCCCCCTGTTTAACCGACACGCAAACACGGCATATCCCCTTGTCCGAGCTGCCCTCCCAGACGTCCCAATATTTTTTTCGAACATTTTGATCTGGGGGGCCAGTAGCTAGGGGGGAATAAGTGCCCCATAGAAAATGAATGGGGAATTAAAATATTGAGCCACGGCTCGGCCCTCGATCGTCCGACACGCGCGTACAGCATATCCCCTCGTAGGGAATCCGGAGCTGGTCGCAACTATATTGCCTGGGAATTCCAGATCTGCTCGGAATTCCGTGAATTGCGCGTCAAACGGGCCCCCATAGACAATGAATGGGGAATCCGACCCGCCACAGATCATCCGGCGTTCGCCCGACACGCTCGTACGACATATCATCTCGTCCAGGAGGATGAGCAGATCACACCCGTACACCCCCCGTTCGTCGAATTACCCCGGGCACATAGAAATGAATGGGAAAACACATAGGATTCACTTACATTGAGACACATACAGTGAATGAGCCAGGCAAGCACAAAGACCCCAGGTACGCCCACACCATTAGCTCGAATGGGGCACGAAACAAACGCGTCGGACACGGTGGGGGGAGTTGAGGCACGGGTGAATTTTCCCAGTCACATTACGTCATAGGCCACACGGACCCATTAGATTCCCGCGTCGCTCAACCCGCTCCGACCCTGACGTGTCACACATCAATCTGCTCGAAACGGTCCTGGGAATCTCCGGCTGAGTGCTGTTTCCACGCCGCGTTTCGGCACGTTACGTCATGTGGGCGGGAACACGTGCAAAACCACAACCCATACAACTCGGCCGACAGGGGCGTGTGACACATCTAATCACTCTGCACGGCAAAGGGAGTATTGCGCCACATATAATGATTACGTCGCGTGACGTCACTAGCCCCGCCCCTTCACATAACAGCCCAAACAAGCGTGCAAGGTATCGAAACGCTCGTCTCTCCGAGCAAAACACCTCTGATCGGCACTAAGAACGATACAGCCGGGGCATGGCGCTTTGCACCCGGCAAGCACTACTCACATTTTCTTCAGGAAATGTCCCGTTCTAGTTTTTGTTGCACTCTTTATTTTTAATACATACTGTACTGTTTTATTGTTACACATTTCTCTTTTTAATGCTGTCCTTGCTAATGTGTATTTCAAATAAACCACAAAGGAAATGCATTCCTTCTTGTAGTACTGTACTTCTCACTCAGATCCTGGCTCAGTGATCCACAGCTCATTATGTAATCCGCAGCTCATTATGCGACCCATTGTCTACGAAGCTGTCAGTCACAGCATGTCGACGCCTCTTCGCATATGCCCTTTCAAAGTAAAAAGTGTCTTTTAAATTTTATATCAAAGTATTGTTTAATGTGAATGAGCAGGCAGGATGATTTTCACATGATTAAAAAAAAAACCCTACATTAGAAGATCTGTTCTCAAAAAGTCTTGGGAAAACATGTTTACTATAGGTTTTGTGGCCTTATTTCAGTGAGTTTTTTTTTTTGCTTTTTCAAAAACCACGCATAAACCTTATTTTGTCAAAAATACAAACACACACACATACGTTGTTTACATATTATGGTAGCCCAGTTTGTGCTGAATACAGTGTAATAACTCTTTTGTCAATAATATATTTTAAAAGCAACTAAAAAGAACCAAATGTAAGAGCATGTCAAAATCTCTCAAGGGGCCAAAAACACCCTCAGACTCCAGTGGGGTTAATCACCGGCAGCTGTTCCTCATCTCGGTTCCCCTTCATAAGCTTTCGTTACGGCCTCATTTGCTGTCGGACCTCCCAGATGGAGATTGTGACCTACCGGATTCTAGACCATCAGTATTCTGCTGGTTCCTGCTCTCTGTTCTGATCATACGGATCATATTCACTGTGCGGATTATACCCGCTTTGTGGAATCTACCCGCTTCCTGGATTTACCCCGCGTTACGGTTTGCAAGTCATCCAAACTCCTGTCTTTCTTCTCAAGGTAAATAAAAGATGATAGAGTTACTTCCACTGTCTACTCGTGGTTACTATCCTAACAGTACCTACCCCAGTGAAGCATTGCTCGGCCAAACCAGACCATGAAAAGCCCTGCTCGGCTGAACCTGGCAAAACTGCATGACAACCGAAAAAGTCACAGTGGACTCTGCCTGCACTGGCAGAGGCAGGCTCAGGGGTCCAGAGCTTTTGCCAAGAGACACCAGTCACCATACCAGTGTGAGGGGACGGGGGAGACATGGAAATAAAAGTTGAGCTACTTTTTAAAGTTCCAACATAGAGGACAAAACAACATAAGGGACGAGGGAAAAAACAGACCAACAAAGAGTTGAAGCTAGATGGAATTAAATCGGAACATGAAGATCGCATGTCGGTTTTATTTTTAAGTGTTGTTTACTAATTGTTTGTTTTATTAATTTAATTTTTAATAAATGGAGCAAGGGAAAATGTAAAGAGAGCAAAGTGGCCAAAGAATTGGACACTGATTGAGCTTCATTAAGCTCTCCAGGGCATGAAGAACAGGCTATTGCCAGGTATAGATGGTCTCCCGGTGTGGTTTTCCAAGGCTTTCTGGGCAATAATAAGGCAAGACTTTCCAGAGGTCCTAAGGGACAGTGTGAAGGGAGGTCAGCGCCTGTTGAGCTGCAGGAGAGCTGTCTTGATCTTGCTGCTGAAAAAAGGGAGACCTTACCCACCTGAAGAACTAGCAACTGGTGTCACTACTGTGCACTGAAAGCAAGCTGCTGTCAAAAGCATTAGACTTGAGACAGTTTGGATGTTTCCAGGCTATTGGGTTTAACCCTCTGCAGTCTGAGGGTGTTTTTGGCACTTTGAGAGATTTTGACATGCTCTTACATTTGGTTCTTTTTAGTTGCTTTTAAAATATATTATTGACAAAAGACTTATTACACTGTATTCAGCACAAACTGGGCTACCATAATATGTAAACAACTTATATGAGTGTGTTTGTATTTTTGACAAAATAAGGTTTATGCGTGGTTTTTGAAAAAGCTAAAAAAATAATTCACTGAAATAAGGACACTAAACCTATAGTAAACATGTTTTCCCAAAACCTTTTGAGAACAGAGCTTCTAATGTAGGTTTTTTTTTTAATCATGTGAAAATCATCCTGCCTGCTCATTCACCTTAAACAATACTTTGATTTAAAATTTAAAAGACACTTTCTACTTTGAAAGGCCATATGCGAAGAGGCATCAACATGCTGTGACTGACAGCTTCGTAGACAATGGGTCGCATAATAAGCTGCGGATTACATAATGAGCTGTGGATCACTGAGCCAGGATCTGAGTGAGAAGTACAGTACTACAACAAGGAATGCGTTTCCTTTGTGGTTTATTTAAAATGCACATTAGCAAGGACAGCATTAAAAAGGGAATTGTGTAACAATAAAAGAATACAGTACAGTATGTATAAAAAATAGTGTATCCATTTGAGGAATCGGCAAGAACAAACAACTTGAGCCCCCACTTAGTTGGCTTGGCTTTCATGTACTGTGTCCTCCCAGTGTTAGCTTTGCATGTCTCACGGATTGTGTCCATAAGCGGTTTCACTCTGAACAGACGGTCATGTTCAGATGTGCCCCTCTTTCTGTCATTTTCTTTGTCTGCATCTGGGTGACTCATGTGTACATTCCATGAAGTTGTCCTGTATCTGTCCCTTGACATAATTGTTGCTGGAAAGGGAACTGTGAAAATACTGCTCTGTCTCCAGTAGTCTATGATGGAGGGCAACTTTACCATTGCCATGTAAAATAAGAGCCCAATGTAGCGATACATCTCACTCACGGTTACATCTCTTCATTTGTATTTGCGTCCCTTGGCAGCTTGAGCATTTGTGTTGTGGCACAGAGTTGACACAACACTCTCCGGGAAAAACATTTTATATAGACTACATGGAGAATGAGAGTCAGAAGACCTCAGTTGAGTTTCAGGTCCATGTGTGGGCAGCAACGCAGAGTCTGTGGAACTGTGTCGTTATCTGTCTGATCCTTCCATGACATGGTGGACTGTGTGTGCTGCCTTTGCCCATCTGTTTATGAAACACACACACACACACACACACACACACACACACACACACACACACACACACACACGAACATTACTAATTGTGTCATTGGTAAAGTTGTTTGCATGTCATACAATGCAATAATTAATTAAACTAAATATAATTTAAGAAAATGTAAAATATGTACTTACTCAGGATGATTCTTGGTCGAACTCAAAATGGAGCGACGCCTGCGTGGCCTGGTGTGAGTTTCCAGTGAAGGCAAGGGTGATGCAGCCACATTCCTAATAATAACCAAACAAAGTTTAGGATGATGAATAAACTTGAACAATATATATTTGTTAGCATGCATTGTACAGCCTATAGGCCTATTTGTTAATGGGCAATAGGACAGATACATGTTTGTTGATGGGCCATAGACCATAATGCATCTCAGACATTTACACCATCACCATTTACAGCTGAGCAAATAATATTGTCATTGATAAAGTTGTTTGCATATGACATACAATGCAATACTGATTCAAACTAAATATAATTTAAGAAAATATAAAATATGTACTTACTCAGGATGATTCTCGGTCGAACTCAAAATGGAGCGACACCTGCATGGCCTGGTGCAATTTTCCAATGAAGGCAGGGGTGATGCAGCCACACTCCTAAAAATAACCAAACAATATATTTTTCAGTATTTTTGATGAATACACTTGAACAATATATATTTGTTAGCATGCATTGTACATATAGCATTTACACCTCAGCATTCCAGAACATCTCTGCTAGCTAATACTACACAACAGCCTTTCAGGATGATCAGTGACACTAACCAAAACTGAACTGAGGCTAAAATATAACTTTATATAAAGTCAACAATATTTAGGGCATACAATTACAAACAGTTAATGTTACAAATGAGCAGATATTGGCGGATATTTGTTGTAACACTAAAAGGCAATGCTGACAAAAGCTAGGCAGAGATGTCTACAAACAATATTAGTTTTATATGATCAGAATGTAAGACTTAAAAACTTACTCATCGTAGCAACTTACTGGAAAGTCCTCGCTCTTCAAAATGCAAACGCTCCTCGTCGGAATCACAATGTTCTTCTGATGAAAAGGTAAATTCTCTGGCATTGTTTTATGCCACTGTTCGGGGGGCGTGTGTGTGTGACTCAACATGTGAACTGTTTTACCTGTGAATAGCGGGGGGCGTGTCCAGGTGGAAAATCTGTGCCTCTACTTGGTTTCACATGATTTATATTCATTGGAAACATATGTTTTTTTATTTCACCAACTTATTCTAAAACTACACACTTTAAGCTGTCTAAAGATATTATTTCCGTGTCAGCTATTGGTCGAGTTTCAGCGCTTTTTGATGACGTGTTTCTAAACGAAGTTTACGCAGACAAAGGCGACAGATGGTGCCCCCTGACTATTTTATTCATTTAAAAAAAATACGTTTTGTTTATATAGTGAGCATACACAAATGAAAGTAGACCCTTTACATATTTAAATGATGTATTACTTTGACATGTTTGATCAAATATGACCGAGCAGTTTAAGCTCTTTTTGCTGGCATCTGAAAAAAAAAGCATGTTTGGGCACTGGCGGCGAATCAGACTCCAGAGGGTTAAAGACCGGTTTGATTTTCCAAGACCAGGAAAAGGCTTTTGCATGGGTTGAGCATGAATACTTGTGGAAGGTGCTGGAAAACTTTGTGTTCAACCCTGGCTTCATAGCCATGATCAAGGTGTTGTACAGTGAAATTGATAATGTACTGAAAATTTATGGTTGTTTATGTGCCCCTTTTAAAGAGCGATAAGACAAGGCTGTTTACTGTCAGGAATCCTCTACACTCAATTGAAACTCTTTTAATCATCCAAAGAAGTAATCTTTCTGGTATTAATATTCAACAAGCTAATGCTTCACTTAACCTGTCAGCATATGCAGATGACCTGGTTGGTATGATTGGATCCCAGTCTGATGTAAATGTTTTAAGAGACTTTGAGATTTTATTGTTAGCAAAGGTTAACTGTGGAAAGAGTGAAGCAGATTTACTTGGGGAGGGGGGGAGACCTGGAACTGCTGACCATCAAATGTCGGCCCTTCTATCTACCTCGGGAATTCAGCTCGGTCATAGTCAGTGCCGTTTATATTCCACCTCAAGCGGACACGGACACTGCAGTATGGGACTTACATGAGTCATTAACGCAACAACAAACACAGCATCGGGACGCTGCGCTCATTGTGGTCGGAGATTTCAACAGTGCCAACCTCAAGCGCGCACTCCTGAACTTTTATCACCTGCCCCACCAGGGGCGAAAGAACACTGGACCACTGCTACACAACATTTAAGAACAGCTACAAGGCACAATCACGTCCACCGTTTGGGAAATCGGACCATGCTGCCATCTTCCTCATGCCTGTGTACAAACAAAGGCTGAAACAGGAAGCTCCGGTTCAGAGGGAGGTCGCGTGCTGGACTGACCAATCGGTGGCCGCTCTGCAGGACGCTTTGGATGATGCAGACTGGGACATGTTTCGGCGCAGCTCTGATGACGTCAACATGTTTACGGAAGCGGTTGTGGGATTCATCGGGAAACTAACGGATGATACTGTGCAAAAAAACACTATCAGAACGTTTCCCAACCAGAAGCCGTGGGTGGATAAAACCATCCACGACGCTCTGAGATCCCGCTCCGCTGCCTACAACACGGGGCTCGCCACCGGGGACATGGATGAATACAAGGCTGCGTCTTACAGTGTTCGCAGAGCGGTGAAGGATGCAAAACGGCGCTACGGGAGGAAACTGGTGTCACAGTTCCAACAAGGTGGCTCCAGGAGCCTGTGGCAGGGACTAAGGACAATAACGGACTATAAAACACCATCTTCCAGAATGGTGAATGCGGACACTTCTAAACACCTTTTACGCTCGTTTTGAGGCTGCAGCTAACCACGCTAGCGGCGCTAGTGGCACAACCAGCATGCACGCTGAGAGAGCCAGAGAGGTAAACACATTCATCATCTCGGAGCATGACGTGAGGAGGGCATTCAAGTGAGTGAATACCAGGAAGGCAGCAGGACCAGATGGAATCACAGGTCGGGTTCTGAAAGCCTGCGCTGACCAGCTAGCACCGGTGTTCACTGAGATATTCAACCTCTCTCTGGAACAGTCTGTTGTCCCCTCATGCTTCAAACAGTCCACTATTGTCCCTGTCCCAAAGAAACCCCAGCCCGCCTGCCTAAATGACTATCGCCCTGTAGCTCTGACCTCAGTAGTGATGAAGTGCTTTGAGAGACTGGTCAGAGACTTCATCACTGCCTCACTACCGGACACACTGGACCCACTACAGTTTGCGTACCGTCAGAACCGTTCGACTGAGGATGCAATTGCACATCTTCTCCACACTACTATCAGCCACCTGGACCAAAGAAACGGGAATTAAACAAAGATGTTGTTCGTGGACTACAGTTCAGCATTCAACACCATAATTCCCTCCACACTCACCTCTAAGTTGGAGGTCCTGGGACTCAGCCTGCCGCTGTGTCAATGGATCTCAAACTTCCTGACGGACAGACCACAAGCTGTACGGGTGGGAAAACACACCTCATCCACCCTCACCCTCAGCACTGGAGCTCCCCAGGGTTGTGTTCTGAGCCCCCTGCTGTACTCACTGTACACATATGACTGTGTGGCCACTTCCAACTCCACAACCATCATCAAGTTTGCTGGCGACACCGTTGTGGTGGGCCTGATCTCCAACAACAACGAGACGGCCTACCTACAGGAGGTTAAAACCTGGAGAGATGGTGCCAGGAGAACAACCTTCTCCTGAACGTCAGCAAGACTAAGGAGTTGATCGTGGACTTCAGCACGAAGCAGGAGCGGTCATACCAACCGCTAAACATCTGCGGGACTCCAGTGGAAAGAGTGGACAGTTTCCGGTACCTGGGTGTTCACATCACACAGGACCTGTCTTGGTCCTGTCACATCAACACCCTGGTGAAGAAGGCCCGGCAGCGTCTGTACCATCTGAGACGCTTAAGGGACTTTAAACTACCCTCTCAGGTGCTTAAGACTTTTTACACTTGCACCATTGAGAGTGTTCTGACGGGTAGCATCACTTCCTGGTTTGGGAACAGCACCATGCAGGACAGACGAGCCCTCCAGAGGGTGGTGCGTTCAGCTGAACGTACCATCCACACCGAGCTCCTGACCTGCAGGACATCTACAGCACGCGGTGCAGGACCAGAGCCAGGAAAATTGTGAAGGACCTCAGCCATCCCAACAATGGACTCTTTTCTCTGTTGCGTTCGGGGAAACGCTTCCGCTCCCTGAAGGCGAACACAGAGAGAATGAGGAGGAGCTTCTTCCCGCAGGCCATTCAGTGTTTAAACCAGGAAACACCCAGGATCTAAAACTGGCCCACTCTCCATCATCACCCTTTTTTCCCTTGCACAATCACACTTTTCGTATACGGCACATTATACACTGGACTTGCACAGCACAGTGCACTTTACATTTCATATTTTCTTTTTCATATTTATTTCATATTTCTTATATTCTTATTTTTATACCACACCATTCCGCACAAGGACACTTTACACCACACCTTACTGCACACGGACACTCATGGACAATCAAAAACATGCCTTACTTGTTTACTGTTTACTGTTTACTGTTGTTTACTGGTTAACTGCACACTGCCATAAACATTTTCTGTGTATGTGTATATATATGTATATATGTATATGTATGTATATATACATATATATTTAGATATCTTTATATCTTTATTTATCTGCCTTCCTTTTCTTACTATATTTTTCTTTAAATTTTGTTATTATATTTATATTTTTATTCCCCTTTTTACCCTATTTTATTCCCTCATGCCGGACCATCGTTAAAAGCATTTCACTGCATGTCGTACCCTGTATGTATGTGTATGTGACAAATAAAATTTGATTTGATTTGATTTGACCTACACTCCCAGGAGGCCTGGTGTGGACAAATGGTGGTTTTAAGTACTTGGGTGTCTACCTAGGGAGTAATGAGTTTTTGAATAAAAACTGGGAAAGCAGTGTAGAGCACATCAAGGGCATACTGAGCAGGTACAAGTGGCTGATCCACATCCAAAGATTCCCAAGGAGGCGAACACTGGTGATCAACAATCTGGCAGCGCTTTCTCTGTGGTTTAAGCTGGCATGCGTGGATCTGCCGCCAAACCTGCTAGCAAACATCTAGGCCCGCTTGTAGATTTCTTCTGGAATAGTTTGCACTGGATTCTGCAGAGTGTCCTTTACCTGCCCAAGGTGGAATGGGGGCAAGGGCTGGTTCATCTCACCAGCAGAACTGCAGCTTTTCGCCTCCCATTTATCCAGAGATTTTTAAACCAGCCCTAAGAACCTGGTATGGAGAACAGCAGCCAGTGAACTTTTGCACATGGTGGGAGGACTGGGGCTGGACAGAACTTTGTTTTGTCTGTATGTGTCCAGATTTGACCAGTGTTTTACCGCAAACCTTTTAAAATATGGACATTTTTTTTTACGGACTATGGGTTGCAGAACACTACACTTTCTTCTAGAGGAGCCCCTAGTTTATGGGTCATCTCCGGAGTCTGGTGGGCATCAAAGGGACAGACCTGTAAAGAAGGGTGGACCTGGCTCCTTGGCTGGGTAGAGACCTCAGAAATTTGTCCATGGCTATCTTTTTAACTATGTTCCTCTGGTTGTAACCACCTCTTGGTGGTTTATAGGAGTTGGTCTATTTGTGTCCAGAGTGGTTTCCTGACTCAGTATGCCTAGTGGTGGAACTCTGTAGGAAGAACCAGTAACATGCCAGGATTTCCTCCTTTACAAGGTCATAGTCATGTGTATTATATTCCCCATGTGAACGAGTTCTTAGTTTTATTAAAAACTTTCTTTCATCTTCTCCCATTAGGGGTCTAGTTGCATGTTTTTATGCTGGATGCCCTTCCTAATGCAACCCTCCCCATTATGCGTTATGGTCTATACAAACACAAAACTGACTTAAACACAAAGTAATTTTTAAATACTATTTTATTTAAGTCAGACCAACACAAACTGAATATATCACAAGGATCTCTGAAATAAATAACAAAACAAGCTGAATAATATATGTAATTGACCGTATATGGTTGTGTCACTTTAAATTTTTCTTGAGGATGTTACATGTTTCAGCTTGTTTCTTGAGCATGTTAGGTTATGCAGTAGGGGGAGTAACGCAAAGGTAATTAGATCAGCAGAGAAAAGAGTGAAGAGCTCTTTTTTGTTAATTAATCGTTTCATATTGTCTTCATTCACTTTATCATTTATATTTTATATGTTTCTCTGTAAATGTGAACTTTATTTATAGTATTTTTTGTATATGAGTCATATTTATTTGTTATGTTGTTTCTTTGTGTAGTTTCACGGTGCTACGCAAAATAAAGTTTAATGGCGCTCTTCACGAGCGAAATAAAGAAAGAAGCACCCGTCAGGAACTCTCTGTGTCACTTTTATGGATACCATTGGGCAGCTACAATATATCCAGAATCAAAAACTAAAGTGGCTTCTGCATGATAACAGCTGTTGTGTTGAGCTCTCAAAAACTTTTCTTTCACAGCTTAAGTATGAAAACTATAAACCATGTACAACTTAACACCGGGTTAGCTTCTAGCTTCGTCGAGGCATGGAGTTTCTGGAGGTGCTTCGACAGATTGGAGTTGCTGTTTATCGCAGTAGATGTGACTTTCGAACCAGAAAGACACAGCTTACATTTGACTAAAAAGTTTTTGTCTTTATGCTAAACTAAAGTGAAATAATTAGCATATTTCCACTTTGAGAATCTCTTCTTGCTCTCGCCTTGACTCATCATTACTGCCGCACAGACTTGAATAAACAGAAACACGCAGTGCGTCTTCTTCGTGTTTACAGTGGTTCTCATTCACCAATCCTACAATACTAGTAACGCGTTATTGCCCAACACTGACTATATCCTGTCATTTGAACGTTATCTTCTGACATGTCTATCTATGCACAATCTTTTCACAGTATATTGTATATTATTATTTATACCATATATTATTATCTACTGCACCTTCTGTATATTTACCCTCACCCCTGTTTATATTGACCTCATACCCTATTTATCATTTTGCTATTTATTGTAAATGGGCCACTTATACACTTCTATGTTAGATGCTAACTGCATTTCATTGCGTCTGTACATGTACATTACACAATGACAATTAAGTTGAATCTAATCTTATCCATTTCAATGTAATTTAGTAAAGACTCTTTGTGTTTGAATTGATTTAGTTATATGAATTAAGAAAATGCTGCAGAATTATTTGAGAGAGGGTTCTGCTTCATCTTACTCCTGCAACACTGTAGCTATAGCTTTAGCTATATACACAATAAATGAGTGAATGTTTTTAGATAAAAACCTATTGAATCTGAAAACAGGTCATGTCTTATGGCAAAGACGGTCATTAAAATATAATATAGTTTTATGTATGTTACATAAGTCACATTTTGTCCTTGCAAAAGACCATTCATCAAGAGACCTAAAAATGGCTGTCCACCAAAGTTTACAACTGGAAATGATCTGCAAGGAGGAATGGCAAAAACTTGTTGCATCTTTCCCAAAAAGACTCATGGCTGTATTATATCAAAAGGGTGCTTCTACTAAATACTGAGCAAAGGGTCTGAATACTTAGGAACATGATATGATATTTCAGTTTTTCTTTTTTAATAAATCTGCAACAATGTCAACAATTCTGTGTTTTTCTGTCAATATGGGGTGCTATGTGTACATTAATGAGGAAGAAAAATGAACTTAAATGATTTTAGCAAATGGCTGCAATATATTTAAGGGGGTCTGAATACTTTCCGTACCCACCAGAGGCGATTTCTTTAAGACTGCAAGGGAAGCTCGGCTTCCCTTATAATGTCACAAAATTAATGGTCAAATATGTACTATTGTATTAACATTTTATTGACTAAAAATGCGTTAGAAAACGTTCATCTCAAAGACGAGTTCGTTCAGAATCAGTTACATATAGCAGGTCGGCTGACTCGATTTCCTTCTCATACATTCCGCAGCGTCACAGTGCATTTCCTATTGAAGCCCAGCGTCCATTGACTTCAATGGGGCTGCTTTGAACGGTTTTTTCAGCGCTTGAAACTAGACGGTCATTGGATAAACGCTGCGATTATGTCCGCCCACGGACGCTCAGCGTCTCTGGGGTGAATGGGGAGTGGGCTGGCCCGGACTCCGAGCTTCTGCGTGATGATTGGAGGGTCTGTCGAAAGACTGCATCTCCTTTTGACTGACAGCGATTCTGTACTATAAGGAATCACTGAAGCTATTCGCGCTCAGTCCCATCGCGGATTTCTCAAGTTCAGTCGAAATAAAAACTGCTGCAACCTATTTCTTTGATATTTGCTTGGCGAAATTGCTTGATTTTCATCATACATTTCACACAATTATACACCACATTCCTTGTTTCAGTTTTACAGAGTTTAATTTTTTTTTTTAGATCGTTCATTCATTCATTCATTCATTCATTCCTTCATTCATTCATTCATTCATATAACGTTAGCACTGTTGCAAACAATTATGATGGCCTCCTGCAGACATTTGAGAACATCATTGCAGATACAACAATGGATGATGATACACTGGATTGTGCCAAAGGCTTTGTGAGGAAACTGGAGGATTTTGAGTTTGTGTTCATGTTGTACACATATGAACAAATCTTCTCTGAGACTGATGTGGTCTTTGATATTGTCCAGCAGAGGGTGATGGATGTTCTTTACTGCAAGAACAGAATTGAATCTCTTCTTGCATTTGTCAAAGAGAAGAGGTCAGAGGGGGCTTTCCAAGCCATTTATGCCAAAACAGCAGATCTCACATCAGACCCACGAGATGAGCCCATGAGAAAGCGCCGTCTGACCCAATTGCAGGATCCCCAAGTGCGATACAGAAATCTGTACATGGCCATCCTTGATAACATCTTGGAGCAAATTCCTCGACGTTTTTCAAATTTGGAAAGCATGCTCTTCTTAGAATTAGTCAATCCAGGGAAATTTGATGACATGAGACAGGTATTTCCAGAGGAGGCCTTCCAAAGTGTCCTGAAAAGTTATGGCCATCACTTTGATTCAGGAAGACTGAGGTCAGAACTTCAAGTCCTGTATTCAGATCAGGACTTGCAGGGTAACAGGGAAAGCTGTGTGATTACTTGGTGTTCCTTAAAGACATGGAGTTGGACAGTGCAATGCCTCAGCTTTACAAACTGTTCTCATTAGTGGCAACAATTGGAGCTACATCTGCAGGTGTAGAAAGGAGCTTCTCCTGTTTAAAGCGACTCAAGTCTACACCCGAAACACAATGGGCCAAGGCTGTTTAAGCAGCCTAGCTCTGCTGGCCATTGAGAGGACACTGGTCAAGTCACTTGAAAAGACTCCTAGTTGGTACGACAGGGTCACAGACCATTTTCTTGAAAAGGAACGTAGGGCAGAATTTACTTTTAAATAAATAGACAATTTTATGATGTAGGCCGAAAATGAGCTTCCCCTCTCTGACAGACCAGTAGCCGCCACTGGTACCCACTGTATATAAATAACTGAATGAGTATATAGTACATTTCTTAATTAATTAACTGCCTTGCATTTGCATTGCATTGAGTCAACCAACTTTTGGTGCCTATTTGGTGCGATTGTATGAAACACATCCCCAATGTTTTATCATTTAGATCTTATGCTTTAATTTGTTTTAACAGCAGTTGCTTGTTTTCTTTCACATGGTTAGGCTTTTTATTGCCATTTTAAAGCATTTGAGATCATTTTAGCTTAGCACCCTATAATTTGTTTTCCCGTCTCAAATCAACTTAATAATCAAATCACATTGTTCCTCAAAACAATGTTTAGAATGGTCTCTTTTACTTAGCAATGTTTAAAATTTCCCTATCACCCACAGTCACCTGGAATAGTAAAGAGAACAAACAACCATTAGGAAACATGTTACTTAAGCCTGTATTCACACAGGCTGACATGGGACTGTTGTTCTCCTCGCAGTACTCAGAGAGGTGAGAATGACCCCATCTTCAACAACTAAACTGCCACCTTTAAAATTTTTGATAGGTAGGCATTTTCCGACCCAATGGGTCAGGGGCCACAATGGCATTTCTTCCTTAGGTAACCTGGAAGTGATGGTGGATGACTACATTTATGCCATAGTCAAAATATTTAAGAGTGCTGATGTCTCACTTACTCTCCCTCTGCTTTCAGACAAGCCAACAGACCCTTTTGTACCAAAATAGCAGGTCCTATATAAAAGCCTTGTTTGGAGTGGTAATAATGAAGGGTTATATGCATGTAGTGACGAAATAAAAAAAAATTGTTTTATATTATTTCTTAACCTTTTCATTTGTATTTTATATTAAAAATCCTGTTCTCTTTAAGAACAGCCTATGTTATGGTGTAAAACGCTAAATTATAAATAATTTTAATAAAGTGACCATTGTTAGCATTAAGATGGGTCTCACACTAGTTCTCTAAACACAGTGTCTATAAGAACATTACAATGCGTGTACATAAGATATACGGAATGTCTTTTTCTGGGCTCACACATGTCTGGTTACTATGTCTTACCCAATCAGGAAAGGTTTTAGTTTATGTTTTGTTTAGTGTGTGTGTGTGTGTGTGTGTGTGTGTGTGTGTGTGTATATATGTGTGTGTCTGTATATATACACACACACACACATATATATATATATATATATATATATATATATATATATATATATATATATATATACTTGTTTGTTTCTGCATCAAAATGATGAAGAACGTATGCACCATTCTGTGTGCAGTGTCCTGATCAGAAAAGACACCTAAAGCATCATAGATCACATGGGAAACCTGTCCAGGCTGGTTTTTGTTCGAGCATTATAAAAATTGTGTCCAGATTGTCTGAACCAGTTTCAATGACAAGGAAAATAATTATACTGCCCTTGTTGTAGGGATTCAAAAAGCACTTAGATGTGTTGGTTAGTGCTGACTTACTTTCTTCTAAATCAGTGTGGAAGACCAGGGCTGTGTCCAAAGACAGACAATCAGCTGTCACCTCTCCACCCACCACTCTAAACCAATTGTGTCTTAAGGGTGATGTGCTATCAAACTTGTCATGGAAGCCACTCCTGGAACTATCATTCATACCAATCAGAACATCATCAAGTGCCCACTGAACTGAGTGTTTTCCTGAAATAGGAAGAAACAATGAAATAAGCAAGACAATATAAACAATATAAAATAACAGATGTGCTAGTGTGATCCAATTATGTATATTATTTTTATAATTAATATTTACAGTTAAAATATTTCCAATGTATTAATGGTGACAGAATATCTTACCTTGTTTGGATTGCCACCAGCGGAACACAGTGTAAGGTGTTTTTGCTTGAGACGGCAGTTCAATGGTCACAACTTGTGGTTCTAGAAATGAGCCAAAATCTAGCATACGCAAGAATTTCCACTGAACCCCATTATTAGTGGAGTACTGGACAATCACTCCTGAAATACCAACCAAAGTAAAATTAAGTGACAGTTCCTAACTGATCTTTTATGAGTGTAACTAACGAAGTAGCTAAAATAATACCTTTATTGCAAGAATTAGGCCTGATGCAGGCTGGGCTTGTGTTCTTTCCACAAAGCCTAATGTAGAATTGAACAAGTCTGTGGCAAGGAATATATATTAGTAGTGTGCAGCTTGTATAGAAGTACAGATTAAAAAACTAACAACATACAGCCATAATTGTCTGAATAACTGCCAAAAAAAGTGAGCACACCCTAAGTGAACATGTCAAAACTGTGTCTAAAGTGTCAATATTTTAAATGCGCGCCATTGTTATTTAGCACTGTCTTTATCCTCCTGGGCAAGGAATTCACCAGAGCTGCAAAGGCTGTTGCTGGGATTCTCTTCCACTCCTCAATAATGACATCACAGAGCTGCTGGATGTTAGACACATGGCATTTCTCCACCTTCCCCTTGAGGATGCCCTATAGGTGCTCAATAGGTTTCAGGTCTGGAGACATACATGGCCACACCATCACCTTCACCTTTATCTTCCTCAGCAAGGCAGTTGTCATCTTGGTGGTGTGTTTGAGGTTATTATTATGTTGGAAAACTGCAATTTCTCCCAGTTTCTAAAAGGAGACATCATGTTCTTCTTCAGAATGTCACAGTACATGTTGTAATCAATGTTTTCCTGATGAACCACAGATCCCCAGAACCAGCAGCACTTATGCCATTGAGGTGCCACCAATAGGAGACGGGCTCCTTCCTGGCGGATTCTCTCCAGAACTCCCGGGAGCAGCGATATAGGGGGAAAGGCGTACAGCCCCAATGGGGCTGGGTGAGAGAGAGAGAACCAGAGGGGACAGTGCGAAGTCTCCCAAGTCGCAAACAGATCCACCTGGGCTCTCTAATAACTCTGCCATATCACCTTGGGGTGGAGCCTCCATTCCCCGGGCCTCGGCCCTTGCCCCGAAAGGGAGTCTGCTTTCCAATTCAACCAGCCTGGGATGTAAACTGTAAAAGTAAAAGGAGTTTCCACAGGGACCAAAGGAGGATCTGCCACGCCAGCCTGTAAAAGAGGTGAGATCAGAGACCCCCCCCGGCAGAAGATGTATATTACATCACTGACGTGTTGTCCATATGGACCAGCACGTGGCAATCTCTCAGGTCTCGGAGGAGTGTTTTAGTGCCAAAAACACAGCCATCATCTCCAGGCAGTATATGTGCCATGAGAAATTAAGCACATTCCACCTACCATGGCCGAAGAGGCCACTTATGCTCCCCACCCTGAGAGGGATGCGTCCATTGTTAGCGTTATGCAACAACAAGGAGCTCCGAGGATGGGCCTTTGAGACAAGAATGTAGGTATTTTTCCATATTTCTAACGCTCAAAGGGCTTGCCGCGAGACCTTGATAATACTGAGTGTATTGCCGTTCCGGGAGTATACTTTGACTCTGACCCACCATATGGAGGAGGCCAAGTAAGGATCACGTTGGATCGCTGCCGCCATGAGACTCAGCAGTCTCTGGAACTGTTTCACAGAACGTGACAAGCCTTCTCTTTCTCTCCTGACTGCCGTGAGGATAGTTTCGACCCAAGCGGGAGACAATTGTGCCCACAACACGGTCATGCCCACAACAAGGTGGTTCTCTGCAGTGGAGAAAGCACACTCTCCTTTGCGTTTAGTCTCAAACCCAGCTCCTTCACACAGGCAAGAACGACACCATCATGCCGAACTGCCTGAAGCTCTGATCAAGCTAATATCAACCAGTCATCGATATAGTCTAGAAAAGCGGGGCTAGAGCTGCATTCATGCACTTTGTGAAGGTGTGGGGTGAGAGTGCAAGGCTGAACGGGAAGATCCGATATTGGTAAGCTTTGCTCCAGAAAGCAAACTTTCTCAGGAACCTCCTGTGAGCGGTATGGATGGCTTTGTGGAAATAGGCGTCCCTTAGATCTGTCGTGACAAACCAGTCCTCAGACTTGATCTGAGACACGACCTCCTTGAGAAGAAGTATTCTGAACCTGAGCCTTATGAGTGAGCGGTTCAAGAAGCGCAGCTCTAGGATCGGCCCAATCCGCCATCCTTCTTCAAAACAACTAAGTCCTGGTTGTGGAAGCCTGACTCTCTAAATAAGGAGAGTGTGCACTGCCTCTTCCAGGACCAGAGCCTGCTTGGATCCCACCAGGGTGGGACACAACCCATTGAACCGAAATTGAGTAGCCCCTCTCTATTATGTGCAGGACCTACCGAGATACGTCTTTCCAAGCTGCCAGGAAATCTTTTAGGGGAACCAGCCTCTCAAGGCTGGTCTCTGATCCTCCCAGAGTGGCTAGGGCAATGCCCTGCTGCCCTTGGGGCCTCCTGAGAGGCGGTGTCCTCAATCCGCAGCAATCTCTCCGGCGAAGATAGAGGGAGACACATCTGCTGGAGGGAGGCTGCACTCTAATGCACATCTTGTGTGAGAGCTAACAGCCTGGCCTCCTCTGCCTGGAAGTCTGATTGGAGAACCAGCCTCTCAAAGCTAGCGTCTGACCCTCTCAGAATGGCTGGAGCAATGCCCTGCAGCCATGGATGCTTCCTGAGCAGGGACGGGTCCCCTTCAACCCCAGTCAGGCTGGAAGGAATCACGTGGTGGTGGGAGACTCGCTCTGAGGCACATCCTGTGGGAGAGCTAACAGGCTGGCCTCCTGGTGGTGTCGAGGAGGTACGGACACTGTAATGAGGTGTACACCGCCCTCCCTGAAATAGGGTACTCTGATTGTCAGGCCACTGCACCACTGCCTGTTTGTTCAAAGAGAGGACCACCCTCAGGTTGACCGGCTCCTTCGATCTGGGCTTAGATCTGCTTTTGGGCTTTGCGATGCCCGGCCATGCCGGGCAGGGGCTGCACCCGCCAAACAGCCCCATGAGAGTGGAGGGGAAGTACCACTGAAACGCTGCTGTGGTCTTCTAAACTTTTGGCAACCGCCCTTAGCTACAGCGTCACCTGAACAGGCTAGGAGGAGCCACCAGGGTGTTCAGAAGGAAAGCCCTGTAACTGTTGGGAATCTTTGCTTACTGGATGAGCCACAGATTGCCTTTCTGTGGCTACTAGAGCTGACATGGACCGACCTATGGCCCGCACCGTACCTTGGTGGCCCTGAGGGTTAGGTCGCAGCGTGACTCCTTAAATTGTCAGCCCCAGAGCTGAATCCCTCGTCCATCTTTTTTAGCAGGTCAGCCTGGTATGCATGCAACACACTCATCGTGTGGAGGCAACCCGCAGCCTGACCCACTGTCGCATAAGCCTTGCCTATTAGGGCCGTCTCAATGGTTTAGTAGTTCATATAAAGTATGAAACACCGCACTACTTGCGCCGGGAGAAGAAACCAGCCAAAGGGCGTTCTTCCCCATGGGAAACGAACGCTCAACCCGGCAGGAGAGGCTGGAGAGGACTTATCGGTCTCCTAGAAATCTCAAATGCTCAAATTCTCAGACAGTTCTTTGCCATGAGGTGCAACTTAATTTTATACAACATACACAAATGTCTATGGTCCTGTCAAAACATGAACAAAACATGAACATACGTGCCAACGGAGCTGCCTCCAGATAAATGTGGGGAAAACGAAAGAACTGGTGGTGGATTTCCATAGGCACAAACAAACTCTATCACCAGTGAACATTCAGGGAAGGGACATTGTGAAAGTGGACTCTTACAAATACCTGGGTGTTCACCTAAACAACAAACTGGACTGGACAAACAATACTGAGGCAATTTACAAGAAAGGGCAGAGCAGACTCTTTCTGCTGAGGAGACTGAGGTCTTTTGGAGTGCAAGGAGAGCTACTGAAGACCTTTTTTGACTCTGTGGTGGCCTCAGCCATATTCTATGGAGTGGTCTGCTGGGGCAGGAGCATCTCTACTGCAGACAGGAAGCGACTAGACAAGCTGATCAGGAAGGCCAGCTCAGTCCTGGCGATTCCCCTGGACACTGTACAGGAGGTGGGAGAAAGGAGGATGGTAACAAAACTATCATCATTACTGCAGAACGCCTCCCACCCCTGTATGTAACCGTTACATCGCTGAGCAGCTCTTTTAGTGACAGACTGATACATTCTAAGCGTCTGAAGGAGCGTTACAGAAGGTCTTTTCTCCCTGCTGCTATTAAACTTTACAACCAAAGCTGTTCCCAGTAAAACCAGTCACCAAAATAAAACACTGTTATTACTTTTTAAGCTGTGCAATAACATTACGTCTTTTTTTTTTTTTTTTTTCTCCCCCTATTTGTATTTATACATTGTACTGTGTATATACTGTTATTATAGTATATGTATATTCTCTTTTTCATATATTTGCATTTATTTTTATTTCTTTTTTAGTTATTATTATTATTATTATTATTATTATTATTTGTTTTTATTTCTCTGTTTTAATTTTTTTGTATATTCTTTTTTATATATTTGCATCTATTTTTATTTCTTTGTCTTGCTGCTGTAACATAGAAATTTCCCCACTGTGGGACGAATAAAGGTTTATCTTATCTTATCTTATCTTATCTTATCTTATCTTATCTTATCTTATCTTATCTTATCTTTCTTATCTTATCTTTCTTATCTTATCTTATCTTATCTTAATGAATAGGACATGTTGCATAGTTAAATAATGTACAGCTGTTATCACTTAGGGGTACTCACTTTGTTGCCAGTGACCGTAACCATAATGGCTGTATGTTGATTTATTTATAAAGTACAGTTCTATAGTATTGTATTGATATATTAAAATGGTTACTGAAATGTGAGGTGTGTACTAACGTTTGTGATTATATATATATATATATATATATATAGATATAGATATAGATATAGATAGATATATATGTACTGTACTGTATTAACATTTTATTTCATTTTATAATTAATAATATTTATTAATAAATTTCATTGTTTCAACATAAAACTAGATCAAAACTATGAGTTTTTGGTCTATAGTGCTATCTGTGACCGAGGAAAAGTACAATAATTCGGCAATTGCTGCCTATATCATAAAGATAACCAACTTATCATAAACGTAATACTTAAATAACTTAATACTGTTAAAAAAGTAACAGGTAATTAACATTTTAATTAGGTATTAAACTACAACTAAGAATTTCTTGCAACATTTACCTTGAGCTAGTGGTGTCCATTGGTACAGTACGAGCCTCTCGCCTCCCAGAACTGCTAAAATAGAGGGACTTTCCATCACTGATGCTACCACAACCATCCCTTATCTGAGCCCCACTAATTCCTTGCCAGAGGGGACTTAACTTTCCTTCAAAGTCCTCTGCCAACTCAGTGGGACTTGGCACAGAGGGCACACAGCTATCCTGCTCCACTAAATAACAAAAAGACACAATTGACACTTTCTCTGTGACATAGAAACAAAACAACTTTGTGTAACTTAAAATCGGTACCTTCCATTCCCATGTCACAGAAGCACACTCCTGATATGCAATCCCCATGACCCCCACAATAATTAGGGCAAGGATCAGAGATGTAAACACTGTCCAACGCAAATGCAGGGGCATCCTGAAAAACACTGCTTTCTTGGATCCATCGAAAACGTGTCTTGCTTTAAAAGAGAGAAAGCAAAGTGAAATGAAAATGTGTGTGTGTTAAAAATGCTTTTTACAATAGAAATCATAACACAGCATTTTGATATTGAATGGGCAACTGTTACAGACACATTTATTTTATATTTATAATTTAACAACCAAACATATGTGTGTGGCCTTACTCAAAGTTCAACAGATTTAATATATTTTACCCATGCTCATTGTATATAATTGTTAATTTGATTTACCTTGCAGCCACATTGCGTGGAATTACAACTGTTACTCTGGTCCATCTTTCATAGTCTCCAACATTGTAGATAGTTGGCTCTGTAAACTCATGCCCACTGCCTTTACAGCCTGCTCCTGCGAAACAGCCATCCTGAACCAGAGCCCATGTGTGCCCAGCATCATGAGAATATTGGAGCATTATGGGTGCTGAGGCACTGAACTCTGATTTGCAGCCTATGTTTAACTATACATAAAAATAACATAAGTAGTAGGTGTGCTAGAGTAAAAGCATCATTGCAAAAATTTGTAATTAAACTTTTTTATTTGAGAGTTATCCATATTATTTAGATAATTCTTATTTTGATGTTTTATCTAAATATCAATAGTTCTTTACTTTAATAGATACATATTAAAAATGACCCCCCCCCAAAAAAAAAAAAAAAATTATATTGGTAATGCCATTGAAAGTACCTTAAACTGCAACGTGTAGCCAAGTCGGAGGGCAATGTCTCGGGTCACAGCTACTCTATCTCCGTCGGATCTTCCAAATACCATGGCTGAAGGTGATGGGGCACAAAAACTGCTATTTCGTTCTTTGTCCATTCCCTCATTACCTAGCATCAGCCATAAACTTATTTGGTTCAGTGGGTAATCAAATGCTGGCTTCTCATAAAAGTTCTAAGGACAAAAATACAGACAGGAGATTAAAAAGAAAGATCATAATAGAATAAATGACACTCTTATACTGAGGGCTGACACCACTATTATACCTGCTTATATCTGCAGATATAGCCCTGTACTTAAATTAGAGTTATGTACAAAGCCTTATATTAGTCAAACCTAGGGTAATATAGTGTACATATGACCATTTATTCTCACTCATGTGACTTAAATTTTACTTCTTTACTTAGAAATGTTTCCGGAACAAACAAATGTAATCTACATAAGCTTCAAATAAGAGTCTGAAGTCAGTAATCCAACACGGGCTGCTTGAGCATGATGTAATTGAAAGAGTATTTTGTGTTACTACATAAAAACTTAGACATAGAACATAGAATTTGAGATTTGTATGTGGTAACACAGAATATTCTTTCAATTACATCATTGTGTAGCAGGCCTGGTTGGATTACTGACTTCAGACTCTAATTTAAATTAAGACTAGATGCAAAGCAAATGCTTATATTTAGTATTACCAGTCTACCATTTGAGATGCTGTGGTGGGGTCTTAAATAAATGTGCACAAACTATAAAATTGAAACAGATATGAATTTAAGCAAAGTAATAAAGAAGAGTTGGACAATAACTGATGTGAGAAACTGCAAAAAATCAGTCACTTTATTAAAGGTAGTTCTATATGTTAAATTCTTGGGTGTATCTGTTTTTTTAAATGCTGGTTTTGGTTTCAATAAAAATCAAAAATACTAAATATTGAAAACGCCAAAGGACAATTGTTAAGAAATGTTGGAGCACATTATTTAGTTATTTAGTCCCTGATAAATAAAAACATAGACCTACCCATAGTGAGCCTACTTAGATCAAAAGGTGCAGGCTATTTGTTGGTACCTCAAATAATAAAGACTACAGCAGGGGGCAGATCTTTCTCTTATAAAGCCCCACAGTTATGGAACAGCCATCCAATCAGTGTTCGGGACTCAGACACAGTCTCAGTGTTCAAGTCGAGGCTGAAAACATATTTATTTAGTCAAGTCTTTTATTAGTAGATTTTTCTTAGGTAAAGGAGCAGATCTGGAGGGATCATGGATATAGAGTGTTTGGTGAACTGGGATATTTGTATGCTGCCATCCCCTCACTCTCACACATTCACTCAGGTTTGTTGACGATAGTGTGTGTGGTCGTCTCTTATCCCAGCGATCCCTCATGTCTGTGTTACCTTCTGGTTCTCAGTTTTAGTTATGCTGAAAAAGCGCAGTCTTACCGGAGTCCCCAACTACACAGTGTCCTAAACTTTCATACAACAATAAGGACACATAATAATCCTTCCTTCTCTCTCTCTCTCTCTCTCTCTCTCTCTCTCTCATTCCTGCCCCTCTTCCCTCCTCAGATCTTCCCACTTCATGCAGACCCGCCTCTGGATAGTGTTCTCTTAGACTGGAGGCCACTCTGTGCAGCTGGGGATGGTTTCTTATCAACGCCTTTTGTGGTTCCATGAGTTTACAGTTTTTCTCTAACCTTTTTTAATTGGGTGGGGGCAACTCTGAAGTAAAGTTTGGTGTTCTGCAAGGATCTGTCTTAGACCCACTGCTTTTCTCTCTACAAAATACTACTTCTAATGTATAAAGCAACGAACAGTCTAGTGCCACAGTATTTAAGTGAACTTTTGATACATTATGATCCCCACACCTGCAAAAGGTACATTTTTGGTACTTAAAATAATGAATACTACAGCAGGGGGCAGAGATTTTTCTTACTTAGCCCCACAGTTATGGAACTTTTAAATGGTATTGAACTAAGTGCTGTTTGTGGCTTCAGATGTTCTACCTCTGGATGAAGTCCTTCCCAATTAAAATCACTTTGTGAAGCTAGGGCACGGCACATGTACAATCTAATAATTCGTGAAGCCGATGAACAACCCAAGAACTGTAAGGAATGATTTAGACTGTAACTAGTATAAACAGTCTACTACAGTGGCTCAGGACAGTGTGCATGAATAGATCTGCATTTACACACCTATTACTACACACCTCAACAATGTAACTAAAATAATTGAACATTATCTGCTCAGGGTTCCCTTTTGAGTCTGGTTCCTCTCAAGGTTTTCACCCCATACCATTTTTTTTTGTTGTTGTTTATTCTTTCCACAGTCACCACTGGCTTGCTCATCAGGGATAAACAATTGTAAGAAACTTACTTATAGGCAATAAACCTTACACATTTGTGTAAAGCTGCTTTGAGACAATGTCCACTGTAAAATGCTCTATACAAATAAAATTTAATTTAATTTATTTATCATATATCCGCTCAACTTAACTGACAACTCAAAATCTGATTGGTTGAAGCAACCGCTTCAACCAAACATGTACTTTAGGCTACAGGTGCCTGCACTGCTGATTCAGAAGTCCTCATGGCAGATTTACTTACCTCTCTATCTGAAACCCTCCTCAAAACATATTCAGTGTTACAGATAGAGTTTAGAACAGCAGAGATGTCCTTGCTGCCCCTGAAGATGTGTCAGTGCAATTACCACATTAAGTAACAAACATTTTCACAGTAAGTTAGAGTGGATGTTATTAAAACAAGAAACATCATAACTTCAGTCTTAGTTATGGTAGACACACTGATTATTTCATGCTTTTCTTCATGTCCCCTTATTAGCTTTATACATTTATTGCATTTAGCAGATGCCCTTGTCCAGAGCGATGTACAAAAGTGCTTTGGGTCTCTACCAATGAATAAACCTACACTAGTAGGCTAGATTGCAACTTTAAAATTAATCAGCCTACAACTCTGTTCAGAGGATTTATTTTAATAAAAGACAAAGCAAACCTAAAAAAGTGCTATTTCAAGTGTTTTAGGAAGAGGTAGTGTCACCTGTTGCTTAAAGATAGCCAGGGACTCCACTGTTCTGATATCTAGTGGATGATCCAAGTTCATTCCATCACCTCAGTGCCAAAACAGAAAAGAGCCTTGAGGTATACTTATCTCTTACTCTGAAAAAAGGTGGTACCAGTCGAGCAGTACGAGAGGATCTCAGGCAGTGTGGTGCAGTGCAAAGTGTGACGAGGTAAGAGGGCGCTGGTCCATTTTTGGTTTGTTAGCAAGCATTAGTGTTTTAAATATGATGCATGCAGCTACCAGAAGCATGTGGAGGGAGCGCAGCAGTGGGGTGGGGGAACTTGTCTGATTGAACACAAGTCACGCAGCTGCGCTTTGGAATAGCGTTCAGAAGTAGACTTGCCAGCAGAGTTTCAGTAGTCCAGTCTTGAAATGACAAGAGACTGAATAAGCACTTGTGTGTACAAAAATGGTCAAATCCTTCTGATGTTGTAAAGGAGAAATCGTCAAGAAAAAGTCACATTAGCAACATGTGAGGAGAAGGACAGTTAATTGTCCATAGTTACCCCAAGGGTGCAAGCTTTGGCTGAAAGGGAGAGCAGAGAGTTATAAAGAGTTATTCTGACCAGCAGTTCCGTTTTTTTAAGTTTTAGTTGATGAGCACTCATCCACAAATATATGTCTGCCAGGCTTGCTGAGATCCGAAAAGAAGCTGTGCTATCTGAGGGAGGGAAGAAGAATATGAGTTGAGTGTCATCAGCATAGCAGTGGCAAGAAAACCCATTTGAGGATATGACTTCACCAAGATAGTAAGTATAGATTGAGAAAACAAGAGGACCAAATACTGAGCCTTGTGGGACACCAGAAGAGAGTCTGCACAGGGCAGATGTGGATCCCTTTATGTTACCTGGTATGGCTTCTGAGGGTAGACAAGATGGTTGACTGTGTTGAATGCTGCTGAACTGTCTAGGAGGATGAGTACAAATGACAGCTTAGACTGTTGACATCTAGATATCAAATTCAATTCTGTTTCCAGGAGTCATTATAGATTGCCAAAGCAATCTCTCTTTGGACTTGAGTCATAAACTGTCCACACTTTTGTAAAATTTGTTGAGATGATGGATCTCATCACCATTGGCCAGTGGTGGGCAGTCAGGGCCATCAAAGCTTTCTCTGCTGGCCTAAACACTATCAGAAGCACTGACCTACATTTACAACATAAATACTAACATTTGTTCCATCAAATTGTATCAATTTATTTCCAACAGTTTATTCTCTTCATTTCATAGCGTTTCTCTTGGCTGCACTGCTTCCAATAGGTGTATGTGGATTTTTGATTTTTTTGTCCAATCAGATTTCAGCCTCTATGTGCTGCCATGCTCAATATAATCTGCCCAGGGGCTGCAAATACTACTTAATACTGCTGGCAATAGAGAGAATTAGCAATGGGTCTGTTTCTTTAACCAATCAGATTTCATATTCACATCACAGGGCAGCTAGCTGGCCCAGAATAGCGTCAGCATTTTTCTGTCCTCTGATTATTTGGTCAGAATGTTACTGTTATAGCCAATTTCGACTGGAAAAACATGTGTAACGCTCTGCACACATGAATACATCTGAGTTAGTATGTTTTTATGCCTATGGAGGAAGGGAAATTGATTTGGTCTAGGACATACTTAAGAATCTATTTTCCAGAAAATCTAGACATCGTGAGAAGGTCGGCTAACCCAGAAGCTAGCTAGCTTGTCTCAGCCTGGGAAAGGGTTTGTTCTCCACTTCCAGACCAGTGAATAAGAGCGGTACCACTGGATTACAGCCTTGTATTTTATTACATTTTAATGTTTTTGTCATGTTATTAGACAAATATTGATTCTGAACTGCTCCAGATGATGTACATGCCACAGTTGTAATGTAGAGGTTTGGGTTGTCTTAACTGGGTTTCCTGCTTAAGTAAAATAGCATTTATCTTCCATATGCAAAATGTCTCTCTCTGTAATGCCAAGCATTGTTATATTATGTTTTTGTATAGTATTGATGGTTTCTATAATCACGATGTGTTAGTGTCAGGGTGCGGACCATGGGTCGGAAGCAGGTATAATCCGATAGGGAAGTATGATCCAACCTGACGGGTATAATCCACGGAACAGGTATGATCCACAGAACAGGTAGAATCCAGGAAGCGAGTGTAATCCATGAAACAGGAATGAGGAACAGGAACCAGCGGGGAATGCTGGCAGTCAGGAACCTGGTCGATCACCATATCCAGTGTTGGGCAACGTTACTTTTAAAAGTAATACATTACAATATTGAGTTACTCCCCAGAAAAGTAACTAATTACGTTACTTAGTTACTTTATATGGAAAGTAACGCGTTATATTACTTTTGCGTTACTTGTATCTCTTTCACGCCATACAGGTGTAACAGGTGTAATATAGATAATTGCCATTCAGAAATAAGTTATATTAGGGCAAAAGACATGTGTGGGCTGCACACCGGTGATGTGGAGAGAGAACATACCTTTCGCTGTCATCTCATAAAACTTCGTGCAATTCCGTAAATATGACCTCATCTACATCATTCTCTGCTTCATCATCAGCTTGAAACATTCTGAATGCTTTTACAAAGTTCACGCTATTATCAGTGACCGTGGCAGTTTATCTTTCCACAAAGAGCAAATGAGCTGTGAATTTGCTCTCTATCTCCGATGTGATGGCATCGTACATGTGTCTCCCACGGAAAACTTTTGTTCTGAGCAGTCAATAGATCTGCAGTGGTGGAAAGTCGGCAAAAGTTTTCTATATTTCTGTCTCCATTTCCATATATGAACATTGCATAATGTTGCATATATTCACCATTATACACACACACACACACACACACACACACACACACACACACACACACACACACACACACACACACACATCTGTAGTGCTGTGCTTTGCATGCAGATTTTTTTTTTTTTTTTAAGTGGTATTTTTTTGCAGTTAACAAGAGCTTTTCACCAACACATAATCTACACTTAACCATTATTCCTTTCTCATTTTCCTCGACTATTTCAAAATAATAAGAATACTTCCATCACAGTAATGTAATGCCCTGGTTTGCCATCTCGCACATCTGAGTGGGCGATTCTACGTGACTATGTTCATTTTAATTCAGTATTGATTTTTTTATGCAAAATAATTTAACTGAAAAGTAACTCACATTACTTTTTTAAAAAAGTAACTCAGATATTAATGTGTAAATTTATAAAGTAACGCGCTACTTTACTCGTTACTCCAGAAAAGTAATATTACGTAATGCACGTTACTTGTAACGCGTTACCCCCCCAACACTGACTATATCTAACTAGGCAGCGTAACAGCTACTGAGGGGGTCGTGGCAGGTGGATCCCAGACAGTTAGTGGTGGTATTAAGAGGTCGATTAAGTTGGGGGATTAAGGCAATGGCAGTGGTGGGGAAGTCCTCACTAAAGGCAAGGGCCAAAATGTAGTGGTAATATAATCGTGATTATAGAAACCATCAATACTATACAAAAACATAATATAACAATGCTTGGCATTACAGAGAGAGACATTTTGCATATGGAAGATAAATGCTATTTTACTTAAGCAGGAAACCCAGTTAAGACAACCCAAACCTCTACATTACAACTGTGGCATGTACATCATCTGGAGCAGTTCAAAATCAATATTTGTCTAATAACATGACAAAAACATTAAAATGTAATAAAATACAAGGCTGTAATCCAGTGGTACCGCTCTTATTCACTGGTCTGGAAGTGGAGAACAAACCCTTTCCCAGGCTGAGACAAGCTAGCTAGCTTCTGGGTTAGCCGACCTTCTCACGATGTCTAGATTTTCTGGAAAATAGATTCTTAAGTATGTCCTAGACCAAATCAATTTCCCTTCCTCCATAGGCATAAAAACATACTAACTCAGATGTATTCATGTGTGCAGAGCGTTACACATGTTTTTCCAGTCGAAATTGGCTATAACAGTATCATTCTGACACCTGTGGATATCAGGGAGCAGCAATAAAGCCTAATAAGCACCAATTAGGCAGCTTTAAAATGACTGTGATACTCAGCTCCTTCTAGACATTTACTGGTGTGGTTAAAACATGGTGAAGATGCTGACTTCGGCTGCTGTGCGCTACCTGAAGCGTAGAGTGGAGAAAAGTCCCCGTGTGACTGCTGAGGAACTGAGAAAAGATTTGTCAGATGTGGGTACTGAAGTTTCTGCTCAGACAATACGGCGCACCCTGCGTAATGAAGGCCTCCATGCCAGAACTCCCAGGCGCACCCCCTTGCTGTCCCCAAAGAATAAGAAGAGTCGACTGCAGTATGCCAAAAGTCATGTGGACAAACCACAGAAGTTTTGGGATAGTGTTCTGTGGACTGATGAAACAAAATTAGAACTGTTTGGGCCCATGGATCAACGCTATGTTTGGAGGAGGAAGAACAAGGCCTATGAAGAAAAGAACACCTTGCCTACTGTGAAGCATGGCGGGGGGTCAATCATGCTTTGGGGCTGTTTTGCTTCTGCAGGTACTGGGAAGCTTCAGCGTGTGCAAGGTACCATGAATTCTCTTCAGTACCAGGAGATATTGGATGACAATGTGATGCAGTCCGTCACAAACCTGAGGCTTGGAAGACGTTGGACCTTTCAACAGGACAATGATCCCAAGCATACCTCCAAGTCCACTAGAGCATGGTTGCAGATTAAAGGCTGGAACATTTTGAAGTGGCCATCGCAGTCACCAGACTTAAATCCGATTGAGAACCTCTGGTGGGACTTAAAGAAAGCAGTTGCAGTCGCAAGCCTAAGAATGTGACTGAACTGGAGGCTTTTGCCCATGATGAATGGGCGAAGATACCCGTCGATCGCTGCAAGACACTTGTGTCAAGCTATGCTTCACGTTTAAAAGCTGGTATAACTGTAAAAGGATGTTGTACTAAGTACTAAGATTGAATGTCACTTGGGGGTTGAATAAAACTGATAATGATGTGAGCTCAGAAAAGACATTTGTGGTTATTTCATTATAAATGTTATGTTATATTTGTCTGACCTACACGTGCCTCTTTGATTTAATTGTAAGCAGGATGACTGAATGATCATAATCAATGTCAAACCGACCAAAACAATCAATTTCAGTGGGGGTTGAATAATTTTGAACACAACTGTATGTGGACATTGTGCACAATAGTGTCTTTATTGTTTTCTGTAGATACAGACCGAGTGTCCACATAAGTGACAATTTCTTTCCAAGAAGCGCTTCATGTTCAAAGAAAATATATGGTTATTATAATTATTGGTTCTTCCTAACCCCAAATAACTGGAAGAAATCTAAAATGCAAGCCAAACCAAAGATCAGGTCTTAGGAGGTTAAACTGAAGAAGAACATATGCACCATTCTTTGTGATGTAATTCTTCCCTGATCAGAAAAGACACCATGGCCATCGTAGGTCACATGGGAAACCTCTCCAAGAATTATGTTTTTGTTCGGGCATGATAAAAATCTAACAGTGGACTTTTGGTTATCCAACAGCAGGATACACTCCCCTATTCACAGCAATAGAAATGAAGTAGAGACCATCTCTATCTTTAAGAGCTTAGGAGTCCACAAATCTGTCCTCGGCCCCGAACCTTTTAGCTCTGGTTAGGAGGGCACAACAGCACCTGTACTTCTTGAGGACGCATCATAAAGAGCATCCTGACCAACCCCATTACTGTATAGTATGGAGGCTGCCCTGTGTGTAAACAAAAAGCCCTTCAAATGGTGGTCAAAACTGCCCAGTGCATCACTTGCTCCTAACTACCTGCCATTGAGTACCTTCACCACAGCAGATGTCTGTGCAGGGCTCACAAAATCATCAAAACTAAATCAATCAATCAATCATCCATCCATCCATCCATCCATCCATCCATCCATCCATCCATCCATCCATCCCCCCATTAACTTGTTTTTTGTATATGTCTAGTTTACCTGAGGAAGAGTAGGATTAGCCAGTGGAATGACAAGTTTCTCCTTCTCAGAGAAAATAATGATATCATCAATGGCCCATTGATCATAACCCTGACCCGAATGGAGGGGTTGCCACCAGCGGAATTGCGTACATGGTGTCTTAGCAGAGAGTGGTAGCTCATAGTGGACAAACCTGTTGGTGCAAGAGAGATAGAAAAAAAATTTGCTACATGGACTCTTTATCTAAGAATTTATCAGTAGAAATTAAACTTGGATATATTTTAGATTAGTAAATAGTAGTAAAGATTTACTGTCCTCTGCAATTAAATGAACATACAGCCGTTATTGTCAAGGTAGCTGGCAACAAATGATAACAGTTGTACGTTAACCATGCAAAGCCACATGTCCTATTCATTATGTTTTTTTCCGCTTGACAGGACAATACAAATTTGTGTATCTTTTATCAGCAGTTCACATTTTATGCTCATGGCAAAGAACTTTCTGAGAATTTTTTAATTAGAATTGTTGCTATTCACAAAGATGGCCTAGGCTCTAAGAAGATCGGTAACACCCTGATACTGAGTTACAGTGCAGTGGCCAGGGTCATACTGAGGATTTCTAAGACAGTTTTTATTAGGAACAGGCCTTGCAAGTGTTGATCAAAGAAGTCAAGTTCTTGTGCTGTGCGTCAGGTGAATAGCTGGCTTTAAATAAAAAAAAACAGAAGCATGAGTGATTCCAGCATTGCTTTAAAGGTTGCAGAAGTGGAAGGTTGAAAGATTGTCAGTGTGCAGACCATACGCCACACAATGCAACAAGTCTGCATGGCCGTCGGCCCAGAAGGAAGCCTCTTCTGAAGCTGGCTCACAAGAAAGCCCATTTTCTGAACATTTTTCTCAAAATAACCTGTTCAAGAACATAAATTACCTGAACCATGTCCTTTTTTCTGATGAGACTAAGATAAACTTGTTTGGCTCAGATGGTGTCCAGCATGTGTCTTACATGCAACTGCTCCGTGATGCAATTATGGAGGAGTGGCAGAGGATCCCAACAACAACCTGTGCAGCTCTGGTAAATTACATGCCATGGGGAATTAAGGCAGTGCTATACAGTACTCACACAAATATTGACAATTTGGACACAGGTTTTGACAGTTTACCCACTTTTGTTGCCATATTTTGACAATAATGGCGGTATGTTAAGTTTTTTTTGCGGACAGTAAATCTATACTGCTAGACAACCTGCACATTAAATACTCTAAAATATATTCAAGTGTCATTAATATAGTAGTGTCCTTTGAGAAGATAAACTAAAATGGTTGCTGACATCTGAGGGTTAGGGTTGTACTCATTTTTGTGAGACACTGTATTATAACTTGAAAATGGGTAAAAATGTACCTCAATACAATATGTGTTAATACTGAGAATTTTAAAACACCTTACCGAGGCTTGGTAAAGTCAGTGAAGTACAGTTCTGCAATCAGACCCCAGGTAATGCCCCCATTGTTACTATATTGGAGAAGCACGCCCTCCTCCCTGCTGTCAGGTTGATTACACTCGGCCCAGTCACCACCCACACGCAAGTAGAATTGCACAAACTCTGCCCATTCTGTATCCAAGTTCAAGCTGACTAGCTGTCTCAATCCAGCCTGTACAAAAATCAGTTTCAATATGATGTTAAAATTAACTTTTAAATGACATTTAAAATTACTTTCATTCATAACAACAGTTGACACAATTTACTTAAAACTATTTAAGATCTACTTACAATTTTTCAATATAACATTCATTACAGACCTTGCTAAAATACAAAGACGATCCAGATGATACAACACCACAACCCTCGTCAGGGGTCACCACCACCCCACCAATAACCTCCTGCCATGTGGTCTTTAGTAATTCCAGGGACTCAAAATCTGACAACACACTGGATGTCAACGGTGAGTTAGGCTGGCAATCTGTACCAGAAAAGCCATCATCACACCTAGAGGGAGAATGCAATGGGAAAAACACAGCAAATTCTAAGACCTTTGCAGCAGCAAATTTTATTTTGCATATATTGTTTATGGTATATGGCAATACAAAATTGCCATACCAACTTATGTCATACAAAGACGGACCTGCAGTGACCATGGTCACACCAGCCATGCCCATTGCACATTAGAGGACACTGCTGCCCAATGTAGATATTATCTAAGGCCCACTCATCTTGCTCACTGTAGAAGTTTTGGATCCAGCGAAATCTTGTGGCACTAGACCTAAATGAAAAAAAACAAAAAACAACAAAAATAAATTAATCAGCATAATACAAAGAACATGGTTTCAGAGGCTAATCAATAACATTAATCAGTTGTTCTTTATGTTTTTGGGATTTTTGTTTTGCATGGATTTTTTTGTTGTCACAAATCAACTGAATAAACACTTTCTTAAACTTAAACTCTGGACCTGAAAGTGCAGCCTATGCTTTTACTTGGAACCTTCTGTGTTACATGTTCTAAGTGCTTAAAATGTGCTCGCTCTCTCTCTCTATCTCTCTCTCACACACACTCTCCTCATGTCTCTCTCTCACTCTCTCTCAAGTGATTTTCCTTTATTCAAGTCAAGTCAAGTTAAGAAGCTTTTATTGTCATTTCCACCATATGTAGCCGACGCAGTACACAGTGAAATGAAACAATGCTCCTCCAGAACCCTGATGCTACATACAACAATAATCACAGGAACAGAAAACACAGAGCTAAGGAATAGTAAGTGTCCTCACCACATAAAGTGCATGTGTGCAACCTGGTGCAAACAGTGCAAAGACAACACCAAACAGTTCAAGACAACACAAGACGGTGCAGGACAAAAACACAAAACACAAAAACCTGTTGTGACAAGACAAAGTGAACAAAATTGAACAGTACAAAATGTAAACAAAATTGTTGCGCAAATGAGCAATATAGCAGCAGTTCAGAAAAGATGTGCAAAGAAAGCATTTAAAAAGTTTATGGTAATGAGGTGATGTAATGTGGGTGGTACTGAAGTCATGTGTGCGAAGTGAGTATGAGTGTGTGTTGAGTCCGGGTTGTACAGATTGGTCACACCTGGACCGAGCACCTGGTCACTGGGAGGAGCGAAGGTCTTCCTCGCCACAGTGTTGTTCTTCACCTCAAACCGAGCATAGAAGTCGTTTAGCGGATCTGGGAGGGAGGTGTCACGGTCACAAGCAGGTGATGTCGTCTTGTAGTTTGTGATTGCCTGGATGCCCTGCCACATGTGCCGGGTGTCTCTGCTGTGGCCGTAAATTCTCTTGGCATGTGCGCGCTTCGCCTCTCGGATGGCACGGGACAATTTGGCCCTTGCTGTCTTTAGGGACATCTTGTCCCCTGCTCTAAAGGCGGAGTCTCTTGTTTTTAGCAGTGCACGCACCTTAATGGTCATCCACGGCTTCTGGTTGGAGCGTGTAGTGATGGTCTTGGAGATGGTCACGTCATCAATGCACTTGCCTTTGTAGCTGGTCACTGTTGACGTGTACTCTTCCAAGTTGATGAAATCGCCATTGGTTGCAGCTTCCCAGTCCGTGCATTCAAAGCAGTCCTGGAGAGCAGACATGGATCCTGCAAAGATGTGGTCTGAGGGACGGGGCTTAGCGCTAATTGAAATCTCCGGCGACAATAAACAATCCGTCAGGGTGTGTGTTTTGTAGTTCGCTGCTGGTCCCGTAAAGTACGCTGAGGGCTTCCTTAGAATTAGCGCTAGGTGGTATGTACACTCCGAGCGCAATAGCGGTGGTGAATTCCCGGGGTAAATAAAAAGGTCTGCATCTCACAACCATAAACTTCAACAGTGATGAGCAGTAGGTGGAAACAAACACAGAGTTCTTACACCATTCCGTGTTGATGTAAACACACAGACCGCTGCCACGAGTCTTGCTGCACAGAGCTGCATTTCTGTCTGCACGAAACGCAGCTAGCCTATCCAGCTGAATGCTGGTGTACGAAACTCTGTCGCTCAGCCACGTCTCAGTGAACACAAAGACGCAGCAGTGTCTGTACTCATGCCGATTAGCTTGTTGGAGTCAGATGTAGTCCAATTTATTGTCCAGGGAGCAGACATTTGCCAGCAGTATTTATGGTAGAGCAGGCCCGCTAGGGTTAGCTTTTAGCCTAGCACTAGCCCCCGCTCGCTTTCCACGCTTCTGCTTCCTCGTGCAGCGCTTTCGATTTCCTCTCCTCTGTCCATCCGCCGCAGGCGTTGCCGTGGTCTGGAGGCCTGGTTCTCGAAGCACACCGAGGTCACATAGCTTCTGCCACAGATCATCATTTATTTTGTTGTTGGGGTTGTTTCTGATTTCTTTGGGTGTTTGGCAGTGGTACACATGGACACCGATGTCCATATGTTGCGTAAGGCAGGCTACAAAGTGAAAGTAGCACCATTTTGGGTCCAGAGCGGCCGCTGCGAACTACTGCCATGCCGCCATCTTGGATTCTGAGGAAACCAACTCATGACTTGGTTGATAAAAATTCAAAAATGAAATGGGTTATGAATGTGAGGATTGCTGTTTTAGACTTTTGAATCAAATTTTATAGATTTTAATTGCAGACTATACTATCTCCTTTAAAAAATGGTGTATCTCTCTCTCTCTGTATGCTGGGAGGAAGAGCATGTTTTTGTGGGCGAGTGTGCTCAGCGTTTTGCTCTCGTCCATAAGTCTTAAAAATAAAATAAAATAAAAAAGAAAGCGCTATACTGTGGTCCCCCAGAACTCGTGGGGGTATTCTCTTTATTCTCTTTATTTATTTGCCTTCTTTTTTTCTTTGTTTTATTTCTTCCCAATCCTATTCCCTTATGCCGGACAGTCATACAAAGCATTTCACTGCATGTCGTACTCTGTATGTATGTGTATGTGACAAATAAAATTAGATTTGATTTGATTTGGTTACAGTCTAAGCCCCCCAACCCCCGCCCCGGAAGTTCCAAAAATCCACAAATTTTGGATGCACCCCCGCAGCCACTATGGTACCTTACAGAATTCATCTAGACATTGACACTTTAATACAATTCTTCGTCTTCTTCTTTCGGCTGCTCCCATTAGGGGTCGCCACAGCGGATCATCCGTCTCCATACCACCCTGTCCTCTACATCTGCCTCTTTTACACCAACTACCTGCATGTCTTCCCTCACCACATCCATGAACCTCCTCCTTGGCCTACCTCTTTTCCTCCTACCTGGTGGCTCCATCCTCAGCATTGTTCTACCAATATAATTCATGTCCCTCCTCTGCACATGTCCAAACCATCTCAAGCTCGCCTTCCTCACCTTGTCACCAAAACATCCTACATGCGCTGTCCCGCTAATAAACTCATTTCTAATCTTATCCATCCTTGTCACTCCCAACGAAAACCTTAACATCTTCAGTTTTGCTACCTCCAGCTCCACCTCCTGTCTTTTACTCAATGCCACTGTCTCTAATCCATACAACATCGCAGGTCTCACCACAGTCGTATAAACTTTCATTTTTGCAGATACCCTTCTATCACAAATCACTCCTGTCACTCTTCTCCACCCACTCCACCCTGCCTGCACTCTTTTCTTCACTTCTCTAACACACTCTCCATTACTTTGCACTGTTGACCCCAGGTACCTGAACTCCTCCACCTTCTCCAGCTCTTCTCCCTGCAACCGCACCACTCCACTGCCCTCCCTCTCATTCACACACATGTACTCTGTCTTACTCCTACTGAGTTTCATTCCCCTTCTCTCCAGCGCATACCTCCACCTCTCCAGGCTCTTCTCAACCTGCTCCCTACTCTCACCACAAATCACAATATCATCCGCAAACATCATAGTCCAGGGAGACTCCTGTCTGACCTCGTCCGTCAACCTGTCCATCACCACTGCAAACAGGAAAGGGCTCAGGGCCGATCCTTGATGCAGTCTAACCTTCACCCTGAACCAGTCTGTCGTACCTACTGCACACTTCATTGCCGTCACACCTGACTTCCTCATACAATACCACAACTCCTCTCTTGGCACCCTGTCGTACGCCTTCTCTAAATCCACAAATACACAATGCAATTCCTTCTGTCCTTCTCTATACTTCTCCATCAACATTCTCAAAGCAAATAAGGCATCTGTGGTGCTCTTCCTCGGCATGAAACCATACTGTTGCTCACAGATGGTCACCTCTTCTCTCAGCCTGGCTTCCACTACTCTTTCCCATAACTTCATGGTGTGACTGATCAATTTAATTCCCCTGTAGTTACTGCAAGACTGCACATCTCCTTTATGCTTACAGATCGGTACCAGCACACTTCTCCATTCCTCAGGCATCTTCTCACCTTCCAAAATCCTGTTAAACAATCTGGTCAAAACTCCACTGCCATCTCTCCTAAACATCTCACGCTTCTACCGGTATGTCATCTGGTCCAACCGACTTTCCACTCTTCATCCTCTTAATTGCTGCTCTCACTTCCTCCTTACTAATCCTATCTACATCCTGCTTCACCAACTCCACATCATCCAACCTTCTCTCTCTCTGATTTTCCTCATTCATCAGCTGCTCAAAATACTCCCTCCACCTTCTCAACACACTCTCCTCACTAGTCAACACATTTCCCTCTCCATCCTTTACTGCTCTAACTTGCAGTACATCCTTCCAGCTCGGTCCCTCTGCCTGGCCAATCGGTATAAATCCTTTTCTCCTTCCTTAGTGTCCAACCTCTCATACAGCTCCTCATATGCCTTTTCCTTGGCTTTCGCCACATCCTCTTAACCTGCTGCCGCATCTCCTTGTACTCCTGCCTACTTTTCTCATCACTCTGTCTATCCCACTTCTGTTTTGCCAACCTCTTTCTCCTTATGCTCTCCTGCACTTCCTCATTCCACCACCACGTCTCCTTGTCTTGCTTTCTATTTCCAGATGTCACACCAAGTACTTTTCTAGCTGCCTCCCTCATCACTCCTGCAGTAGTTGCCCAATCATCCAACACCTCCTTAACACCACTGAGCCTCTGTCTGACCTCTTCCCTGAACCTCACACTACACTCTTCCTCCTTCAGTTTCCACCATCTTATTCTTCTTTCAGTCCTCACTCTCCTCCTCTTCTTCTTCGCCTCCAAAACCATCCTACAGACCACCATCCGATGCTGTCTAGCTACACTGTCCCCTGCCAACACCTTACAGTCTCCAATCTCCTTCAGGTTGCATCTCCTGCATAGCACATAGTCCACCTGTGTGCACCTTCCTCCACTCTTATACATCACCCTATGATCCTCCTTCTTCTTAAAATAAGTGTTCACCACTGCCATTTCCATCCTTTTAGCAAAATCTACCACCATCTGCCCTTCCACATTCCTCTCCTTAAAACCATACCTACCCATCACCTCCTCATCACCTCTGTTCCCTTCACCTACATGCCCATTAAAGTCTGCCCCAATCACCAATCGTTCTTTCCTAGGTACACCATCTACCACTTCATCTAATTCACTCCAGAATCTTTCCTTCTCCTCCATCTCACAGCCAACTTGTGGAGCATAGGCACTGATGACATTTATCATCATCCTTCAACTTCCACCTTCACGATCATCACCCTATCAGAAACTCTCTTCACCTCCACTACACTCTTACTGTACTCTTCCTTCAGAATCACCCCTACACCATTTCTCTTTCCATCCACACCATGATAAAACAGTTTAAATCCACCTCCAATGTTCCTGGCCTTACTCCCTTTCCACTTGGTCTCCTGAACACACAGCATATCTACCTTTCTCCTCTCCATCATATCAGCTATCTCTCTCCCTTTACCCGTCATAGTACCAACATTTAAAGTACCAACCCGAACCTCCACTCTCCTGCACTGCTCCTTTCCCTGCCGTCTCTGTAGACGTCTTCCTCCTCTCCTTCTCCTCCTTCGGCCAACAGTAGCCCAATTTCCACCGGTACCCTGTCGGCTAACGATACCTGTGGCGGTCGTTGTTAACCCGGGCCTCGACCGATCCAGTATGAAATTCTCATTTGTGATCCGCATATTTGATTTGGCACATATTTAACGCTGGATGCCCTTCCTAACGCAACCCTCCCCATTTACCCGGGCTTGGGACCGGCACTAAGAGTGCACTGGCTTGTGCATCCATAATGGCTGGGTTGACACTTTAATACAATAATGTGTTTAAAAAAAACGCATTACATTTGTTAGCGAAAACATCGTAGCGTTCATGAACATTTGATCCCTCTGCATTTGGTCCCTCTGCAGATTCCCGCAACATAATCTGCAACTTGCTGTTAGTTAGGTTCCAAATGAGAACCCGCAAATTTTCCTAACCTCAAATTATTGGTGGATGACTGTATAACAAAAAAGAATGGACAAATCCCTTAAAAGATCACCAACCCCCACATGGCATAGGGGACGGTGCTGGGGCATATTCTTCAGCTGGAGAAATGGTTTCCACCAGCTCTAAGGCTTTTCACTCTTTAACGTGATGCCACTAAATAAAAATTGTGTGTGGGGTGAGTGTGGAAGACTGGAGCCTGGAATAACGTGTTCGGATTTGAGAATATAGTAACTGCGTCCATGATGAACAGTGCCGTGGTCTTATTTTTAAACACAGTGAAGAAAGCAATGAAGTTGGTGATGAAAGGCACTGACATTAATGGTTCTCACTACAATGTACTAGCGCTAGCAACCCCTTCAAGAAAGCAAGTCGTACCTAGTAAGACGTGTCTTTTAGAAAATGTACATACATGATATTGAACAACAAAAAGACATGCACATTAAATTTCACAATTGATGGATTCGATTATGTAAACTATGTCCCAACAGAGGGGATAAGATGTTTTGGTTGTGGACAAGCAAGGCACTTTGTGCACACATGTCCATGTCAAAAGAAAAAAGAGAATGATGATGAGGTCCAGATTAATGAATAAAATAACAAACCAAAACAAACCAACAAATAAACTGCCAACAAATAAACTGAAGAATAACCTTGACAACACAGACCCCCTAGTGGGAGGGGATGTTTAAAACTTTAACAAAAAGAAAGGAAAATGTGAAAAATGTGATCAATAGTGGGAATGATTGTGATATAGAAAGTGACTGAGACTTAGTTCTCTGTCAAAAGACCTGACTAAATGCAAAATATTTTTTTGTTTGTTTTTTTTTAAATAACAAAAAGCTGGAAGATAGTCAACATAAATGACAATTTTTTAAAGTCAAAAATACTATTGGAGGCAATAAGAAGATTAATGAATGAAAAGGTTTAGAAAAGATTAAAATTTTTCACTCAAAGAAAATTTTAACAAAACTAAACTTTCTGGTAAACAACGAAGAAGGCCTTTGTCTGAAATGTCTGAAAATGTTAAGAATGTTTTTTATGTCAGTATTTGGCTACGTACTGCTTTTTACCATCCTCTGTTTTGTCAAGGGAGCTTTTTGCATTGCATCTTTAAACATAAATGGTGCAAAGATAGCAAAAAGTGAGCAATACTCTTTGTAAAAATATAGCAGAATAAAATAGACATTTTGTTATTTCAAGAGACACACAGTGATAAAAATAATTAAATTGGTTGGACACACCAATGGGTGGTGACATCCTGTCTAAGTCATTTTTCATCCACAAGTGGAGGAGTTGCAATTTTATTCTCTAAGAACACTACTTCCATTTTATACAGTGCAGAAGAAATGGTAAAAGACATGTTAAAAGTTAAAGCCTGTTTTTAAAAATATGCTCTTTTATATTTGTATATGCCCCTACTTTGCCTGTAAAGAGACTCTAGAAATGTGTCACTCTAAAGGTTTTTTATTATTTATGTGGAGATTTAAATTGCACCCTTCGAAGATATTGATCGTAACCGCGTAGAACTGCACATGCCTTCTCGCAAATGACTCATGCAGATAATATATAAGCATCAGCTGAATGATGTTTGGAGACTTCTTAACCAAGTAGAAAAACACTATACATGGGTGGATGCAAGCAATACAATTTTGTCCCTCGGAAGACGATTGGTTATATGCCTTTAAGCACCAACTAAACACGATTAATAGCTGTCTTTTAAATCCAGATGGATTTAGTAATCTAATTCTGGATTTATGTAGAGCAAGTTTTAGTAATATTAAACCAAAAGGGCCTACTGGCTGTTTAACACAACAATATTAGACAATCAGTCTTTAAGAAATAGCGCTACTTTTTTTAATGAAATAATTAAAAAAAGAAAAGTCTGATTTAGTCCATGTACAGCAATGGTGGTACTATGGAAAAATTTAAATAAAACAATTATGTCAACAACACAATTACAATGTCAAAAAAATATATAAAGTCAATAGACAGCCTAGAAAAGTAAAAATAAACAATGCAAATTATATCCAAACCCTAAAGAACAAGAAAAAAAAATGCTTGCAGACCTTCTAAATTCCAAAGCACAAGGAGCATTAGTAATAGCATGGTTCCTTAACATAGACTAAATGGATGCAACTTCAAGATTTGTTTTAACCTTAAAACCTTAAAAGAATTGGAAGTCATTTTATTCACAACTTACACTCAGAAAATGGAGAATTTCTATCGTTCTATGATTTAAAGTTATTGTCGAAGACACTAGCAACAAGACTGGGAAGTGTCCTAGAAGAAATAATACACCCAGATGAAATGCACTGTGTACTAGGAAGAACCATATTTGATAATATTTTACTGTTCAGAGACATTTTTGATATCTCAGATTAATACAGTTTGAACGTAGGCTTGATTCCTCTAAACCAAAAAAATCTTTTAATCAAGTAGAACACAAGTACTTATGGCAAGAGCATGTTGACCCGCCACTAGAACTGGTAGAAAAAATCCAAGCAATACTAGTTGACTTCTTCTGGGACAAACTGCACTGGTTACCTCAAACCATTCTCTACCTTCCTAAAGAAGAGGGGGGACAGGGCTTAGTGCACCTACAATGCAGGATCGCTCCATTTCATTGTAATTTTCTACAGACGTTTCTGGACAGCTCAGCATGCTTTAACTGGAACACAGTCACCATTGTGATTCTAAAGACTCTGAGATGTCTAAAACTGGATAAGTCTTTATTTCTAGTGTCTATCTATCCTTATATCTAATCTATGTCTCTCTTATACCAGATTTCTATTAGAGCCTATTCAAAATATGGAAACCCTTTAAAATACTAAAAAATACTGATGCTGCAATCATTCACTGGCTGCTGGAGGAACCACCAAACCAAATGTGACAATTAATGCGCTTAGCGAAACCATACTTAAATCTGGAATAATCCTGCTTGGTCAACTGGTGAATATTGCTAGACCAACCTTCTAAAAAGTAGAACAAACAGCTGAGAAGCTAGGTGTGAAATCAAAAGGAATCACAACACAACTACTCCAAAAATGGAGAAATCGACTCTCACCAAAGAAAAAAGCAATGTTAATGGAGTACTATGATGGAACAGAAGAACTAGATGATGGAGACACCTTTCCTGAGCTACCAATATTGCCAGAGCTGGATGGACACACTGGTCATTTTTTAAACTACAAGGACATTACTAATATGGACTTTTACACTGTTTCTGGAAAAAAAAAAATTAGCTTTTGTAAAAGTTTTTAATAAAAAAGTAAATATTAACATGGTAACTGAACAACAACTACTACAGTAGAGAACTTTATAAAAGCTACCAGTAACAAAAAAAAAAGACTTTTTTTTTGCACGGAGAATTTTGCACGGGATTGTAGCAATGTTTTTAATCTCTAAATTATGTACAAATACGAATCAGGATTGTCCTTTTGACTTTTTCATGCTTTGCAGAGTGCTCTAGACTTATACCGCTTTCTATTCTCTGACAGACTATATTTATCGATTTGAATAATTATTTTTCAAAACAGACTTATTTTGGGGGGAAAGTACACAAGAAAAATTTAAGAAAAATGTAAATTTCTAAACTACATCTTAAGCCAAGCAAAAATGTTTATTTACTTGAGTAGAAAAAACAAGATCAAACATAAAGCAAACGATAGTGCAGTTACAGTAACAACAGCTCTATTAAAATCAAGAATTTTTGTTAAATATCTCTAATATAAAAAGACTGGGAACCTAGTAACATTTAAGAAAATATATTGTGTAAATGGAGCACTGTGCAGGTGAATGGACAGTTAGCTCTTATTTGCATGCACACTGTCAATTTTCTGTATACAAAAACGTATTAATATTATTAAACCTAATTTAATTAATTTAACTGATCAAATTTGTATAAATTTTGTGTTTTAAAAATCTCTTTCACACACACACACAAACACACACACACACAAAAAATGGCTGTTTCACCGGATATATTACTGAAATTAAAAAAAAAAAAAAAAACACACAAATACAGAGCATGGAGGAAAAGGAGAAGGAATGAGGCATGACTGATTGTTGTATTTGAGTCATTCAGTTCCTCTATGAATGGTCACATTACAATCCTTCAGAGTGCTTTCAATTACTTAGCTGGTAGGAGATGCTCTGATCTTAGCGATCTCCTTCGTGATTTCTTCTACACGAGGATTTCCGGGACAGAAAATGTCTGCTGTATCCATTATATTGGTCTCGTATAATGTCATGTAGTAAGTATGTGAGTGGATGGAAGTACAGATAAATTATTAAATAATGTGCAGCAATCAAACAAAACACAAGAAACAAAAAACATGGAGTCACCCTCACTGACATACACCAAAGATAGCACTTGTCTAAGCTGTGCACGTTACAGGAATAGTGCTTTCACCCCTTGTTTTAAGCTCAGACAGAGAATCAACAGTTGCTACAAAGGCTGTCCAAACCTGCCTTGCCCTATGTGAAAAAGTAATTGCTCCCTAAACCTAATAACTGGTTGTGCCATCATTGGCAACAACAACTGCAATCAAGAGTTTGCAATAACTGGCAAGGAGTTCAGATTACTATGAAGGAATTTTGGCCCACTCTTCTTTGGAGAATTATTCTAATTTAGCTACGTTGAACATTTTTTTACCATAAACGGCCTATTTAAGGTCATGCCAGAGCATCTATGGTATTTTTTACTTTTTATACTGGCTTTTATTGAGCAGGATGTGTTCCAATACAATTGTTTTGTTAAATTTAAATTACCAAGGCTAGGTGACGATAAGGGTAGCTGATGCAGTGAAGGTTGGCAAACAACAAATGGGGCTGTTACCTAGTTTGTAGAAGAATATAAAAAAAAGACTGTGCATTTACTGTGTTTTTGGGGAACTTTCATGGAAATGCCTGACTTTGTTTCGGCTTAAATAAAGCCTGATTCTTTGACATCACAACCCTGGATTACTGTATATACTTAGTTTATTCATTTTTGTTTTTTTTTTCTACTTTGCTAGTACATTTGTTAAATCTTTTTTTAAATTAGCCAAAACATATTTTACTGATATTGTCTGCAGGATAGGCCTGGAGCCAGGGCAGGCAGATGGCCCTGGTGCTTTAGTATACAGTCCCTGACAAAAGTCTTGTCGCTTATCTATTTTGTAGAAACACCTGCTATTAACCTGACTTAATTAATCAATTGGTCTTAGAAATAGCTAATATATAAAGCTAAAACCCTCCCAAATTATGTTTAATTCACTGAAATAAATTAGTTTCACTGAAAAAAGGTTTATCATTTAATCAAGACAGAAAGTTTTGTCGCCTATACAGAAATTTAACAAATGTACTGCAAACACAAAAATGTCAGCAAATTAAGTAGTAGTGTTGTGAGATCCATATTTAATATCGTGTATGACTTCCATGAGCTTAAAGGACTTGCATGCCTCCCAGAATTTATCAATATTCTTTGGTTTCATATTCCATGCTTCATCTTTCATCCTACCCCACATATGCTCAATGATGTTCATGTCTGGTGACTGGGCTGGCCAATCCTGGAGCATCTTGATCTTCTTCGCCTTGAGGAACTTTGATGTGGAGATGGAAGTGTGCGATGGACCATGATTTTTCCACCACCAAACTTTACTGTTTTCTGGGTGAATCTCGGATCCATGCAGGCTCCAGTAGGTCTCCTGCAATATTTGCGCCGACTGTGGTGTAATTCAGCAGAAGATTCATCTGATAAATCCACCTACTGCTACTTTTCCAGCATCCATCCTTTTAGCAGGCTGTGGGCCTTGGCAAATGCCACACGGTTTTTCAATTGTCTTCTGTTTAGTGCTGGCTTCTGTGCACTGATTCGACCATGGAGGCCATTTCAAGACAGAATCCGACAAACTGTTCTGGTTGACACAGGGTCTTCAGGTGATCAGGTTTTGTGGAGCTCTGCTGCAGTGAAAAATGGGCTGGCCTTGGATTTTTGTCTTGCGGGGTCTGCCTGACCTGGGCTTGTCAAAAACGTCTCCAGTCTCTTCAAATCTTTTTTTTATCCTCTGTACTTGACGCTGAGACACATTGAAGGTGTCTGCCACATCAGCAGTGGATCTGGTCTTCAGCCTCTTGATAATCAAAACTTTAGTCTCAGGGTGAATCTTATGCATGTTTGCAGAGGTCTAATTGCAGTTGATGTGAAGGTCAGTGTACTGTGGTTCTTATTATACACACCTGAGACCTAATTGATCCATTATTAGTCACAGGTGAAGCTCATATGACAAGGCGACAACACTTATGTCTTTGCAAAAATTTACTCAATTGGCTTTACCAAGCTGTGAATATTAGAATACTAAATATAAAAATTAGCAATTTCTTGTAAAAAAAAAAAATCTTGACTAGAAATATATTTCAGCTGCACTTCAGGTCAATTTGTACACAAACGACAAGCCCTGTGCAAACGGGAGGGTTATGGTGCATGGTGTACAGTGTGTAGTACAGTTCAGAACTGTGAGGACTGTCACCCCCACCCCCGAGTGGAATTAAAGAGCCGCAAGACATGGGGAGAATTACCTCCTCATTCTGTCAGTGCCTGAAGATGATGCTGTACAGTGAATCATTGGATTGTCCCTGATGTCCGGCTGTCCAGCACTGAGTCCACAATCGAGCCTGCCTTCTTCACCGGCTTGTCCATACACAAGGCATCCTTCTTCCTGATGCTGCCTTCCCAGCACACCACCGCATAGAAGAGGGCACTCATCACAACAATCTGATAGAACATCTGCAGCAGCTTTTTGCAGGCATGGAAGGATGCTACCCTTCTGAGGAAGTACAGCTGGCTCTGTTCTCTCCTGCACACAGCGTCCATGTTAGCAGTCCATTTATTCATCTGGCTGCACTCCCAGGTATTTGTAAGTCTTTATAAACTCCATACAGTCCTGGATCAGTTTCCTGTACTCCTCCTCCTGTCTCCTCCTGATACAGCCCATGATAGCAGTGTTGTCTGCAAATCTTGCACATGGCAGTATTGAAAGGTGTACATGGTGAACAGGACTGGAGAGAGCACAGTCCCTTGTGGTGCTCCCATACTACTGTCCCCTGGTCGCACATACTGATTTATGCCTGTCAGGTAGTCTATGATATACGCCACCAGGTGTGAGGCCACTCCCATCTCTTTTAGTTTATCTCTAAGGAGAATTGACTGGATGGTGTTGATAGCACTGGAGAAGTCCAAAACTTTAATTCTCATAGCCCTACTGCCATTGTTCAGGTGAGAGAGGGATCGGTGTAGCATGTAGTTAATGGCATCCTCCACTACCACCTTCTTCAGGAATACAAACTGCAGGGCATGAGATCTAGCAGCACCCACTCTATGGTATTCATTACGTGAGACGTCAGGGCGACTGGCTGGATGTGCTCCACAGCCGAGGAAGCATCTCCTGTTCCAGGCTGTAGAGAGACTCCCAGCTCTAACGCACAGGCCTTCAGTAGTTGTGGAGATCTGGACAAAGCCTCCTCAGCTCCCTGGACACTTCGGCTGCCGTGATCATGGATGGAGGGACATTTTCCTCTGTGCTGCAGTTGGTTTGGGGGGTGGGTGTAGTGTAATGAGGTGTGAATGAGTTGGGATGGTCAAACCTTCAATTGTGTCACCTGCTTTGAGCTGCTTCCGGGGATTATCTTCATCCCATCTCACACCTTTTTCATGCCATTATTCTGCAACATCTGCTCCAGCTTCCTCTTGTACTGCTCCTTTGCTTCCCTGACCTGGAGTTTGAGTTCCCTCTACACACGCTTAAACTCCTGCTGATCACCATCCTTAAAGGCCCTCTTCTTCTGGTTCAGAAGACCCTTGAGGTCACTTGTGATCCAGGGCTTATTGTTTGCATAGCAGCATACAGTTCTTAGCTGAACAACAATGTCCATACAGAAGTTGATGTAGTCAGTAGCGCAGTTTACAACATCCTCAATGTTCCCACTGAGCGACCCCTGAAGTACACACCAGTCTATGTTCTTGAAGCAGTCTCTCAGAGCCTGCTCTGCCTCTTCCTGAACGAGTGTGCTTGTGGGTAACCTCCTCACTTTTAGATTGTAGCCTGAAGAGAGACTGAAGCAGTGTTTTCCACAGTGCAGGTAGCATAGTGGCGCCGTATGTGTGCTTTACATTGCCATACAGTAAATCAGTGGTCCTACTGTATTTCCCCTGGTCTTACAGTCTATTTCTAAAAAAAAAACAACCCTTGGTTTTGTGTTATTTGTGTTTTCAGTTGTAAGTTGTAAAAAGTGTGATCCAGAGGGAAAGCCAATTTTTTTAAAGCATTAACATTTGTATGAATTCTGGAGAAGTATATTTTATCAAGAGAGTAACTAATGAGTTTGCTCCTATATTATATTGTACTCTAATATCAAGAAAAAGACATACAGAGCAACTAAGTCTCAATACTAGTGTGGGTAGAGTTATTTAATATTCCAGTCAAACAGAGGTGGGAGGAAACAAAGTACAAATATTTTGTTACTGTACTTAAGTAGATTTCTCTGGTATCAGTAATCTACTTCATTGTTTATTTTTTTGGCAACTTTTGCATTTTACTCATTACATTTTTACACAAATATATGTACGTTCTACTCAAACCAGCCTTGTAACTTTAGTTGTAATCTATTTGGTGAAATGTCAATATTTTTTTCTTCTCACTGTGTGCCGTTTTCAGCCCGTCAACCTATTTCCTGTCATGCATGGCTTTTTTAATCTACCACTAGTGTATAATATCCTGGCTATCAAACACCACAGACGTAGGCTAGTTTACGAAGCTAACAACGAACAAGGAAAAAAAGCAACAAGAAGTATGACTAATGTGGATGAGACAGAGGGAGTCAGAGATGTAAACACGACGGAGAACAGGGACATTCCCGATCACCTGATCATTATCATCTTTGCTACGCTTGTGTTCTATGTGGTGGTTGTTCACCCTGTATACATTCTATAGGTAATATATATTAATTGTATTGTATATAATGTATTTTATTAATATATTAATTAGAGCTGTTAATAAACGTTAATGCAAATTAATTTTAAAGCCACAAATGTTAGCGTTCAGTTAATGCAGCATTCAAAAAATAAAAACCTTAAACACAACACACATTTATTCATGATGTCCTTTTTTTACTAAGATCTAAAAACGTTTCTTAAATCCATAGAAAAATATTTTTCAATTAGTAAACATTTCTTTTACTAGTGTGCCAGATCTTAAATCAATAGACAATGATGTCTCCCTCTGGTGGTAGGACAATTTCTATGAAAAAGGTACACAAACCATGGTTGACACAATGGAGCAGAATATGATTTTGAAGACTGAAAATCATCTTAACAAGCGCAGGTGAAGGCAAACATGGCTAAGAGGACTGCAAACATCCTATACAGCTTATCCATCCAATCGGTGCTGTATGTCTACACCTAGTGGAATTGGGTGATTTGAGGGTGTGTCATTAGCAGCACCCTCATCTTTTATTCACTCTGCTCCAATGCTGCTAACTCTTGCACCTTATTCATTCACTACGTACTTCGGTTTATGCTGCTGTTACTCTTAGTCCTCTGCAGGTACCATCTTTGCAACATCTATAACATCACTGAACCTTGGACAAAAAACAATTCAATTATGGTCACTCAGGGACTGCTCTGAGTTTGCCCAACGGGGCCAGGGAACAAACTGTAAGAATGGTCATATCTCCCCATGAGATCAGACCCCAAGAACTGCAATGAAACAAAACAATAAAGCTTCTAATCTGAAGAGAGAAAGCCATTTGTTCAGCTGCCCTTTCACTTATTCTTTTTCCCTCCTGGGGATATGGCCAGGTCATGAAAAGGTGACTTAGAAGTTCCTGGAATTCAAGCTACTATACTTGCATACTCTAGTTATTATATCTTAGGAGTGTATGAATCTTACCTTTTCATGTTTGGTATCTTTGTAAAGGTCTCGATGCGATTGGAAATATGATCTCAATAAAAACATACCTGTTTTTAATAATGAGCCACAAACGAGTCTACTGCTGCAAATCCTGGTTTATTTTAAAAGATAATAGTCCACTGAACATGCCATTAAGCAGTTTTAGTCCAATAAAACCATAACAATATATTATGAATGATTATTTCTTTGTTGATATCACAGTACTTTAGGTGGAAGTATTGTACATACCGGAATACAATTCACTCAATACACATAAAAAGAAGCATAGTTTTACAGCCTATTGAGTTACAAATACAATGAGACCACCAGATAAAAAAAAAAGTTATGCAGAAATTTGTCCAAGCAACCAGACATTGTAGGTGTGACATTCTGCTACGCACCAGCTATTATTTCAAATATTATTTCCAGCCATTAGCATTATGAAAACATGATTGATGGAAAATGTAGCAAGTAAATTCATGATTCTAATGATATATGGGAGATTTTTATTTCTCATGAGGGTGAGTTCTTTGTTTTATCATTCTTTAGAAGCTCTTAGTGGTCAAAGAGCGCATCATGTGCACTATGACGCACCCGCCAGGAAGTGGAACGCATGTCTCTGCTCATACAACAAACAGTTGAGAGCTTTGTTTGCAAAAATAAAAAAGGAAAGAAAAAGTGGACAGTCAAAAAAAGTTTGAGTAGTGGTGAGTGAGTAGTGGTGGTTCACCAGGGCAGTGGTGGTCCAGTCTTTAAGGCTCTGGGTTATTGATTATAAGGTCATGGGTTCAAGCACCAGCACTGCCACAGTCACTTAACCCTATCTGCTCCAGGGTGCTGTACCTTAGCAGACCCCATCTTCCTGACAAACTAGGTTATGTGAAAACAGGGGGAGTGGTAGCTCATTGGTTAAGGTGCTGGGAAGTTAAAAATTTTATTATAAAGTGAAGTCAGATTAGAGTCAAAATTGGATTCCTAAACAAATTTTAGTACATTTTAGTAATATTTCACAGCACGCAGCATACCTTAACCTTTACTAGTGAATTATGTTGTTGGGTCATTGGGTAGTACCTTACAAGAGAAAGCTGGCACAGATGTAGTTGAAAAAATTGGCCAAAAAAAAAAAAAAAGAAAAAGTATCAAGCTCCCATTAGAAATGAGGAGAAGACAGAAGTCATGGCACCTGCAAGTGCTTCTGAAAAAGAAAGGGTATCGGCTCTAGCAGCCCCAGTGTAAGTGTTTCCGCCTTTACTGCCAACAACCTCTTCAGCAAATCCACCTCAGTCTGTACCAGTTTCAATGTGTATACAAACCAGCCAAAATCAAAATGTTGGAACAAACCCCAACAGGGAGGAAAAGTGAGAGACAAGCCCTCATATGGTCCTCCAGGGGTGTTCTGGGGATGTTATCAGCTTGGACATAACCAAAACAACTGCCCCACCAATCCATGGCAATGGCCTCTTGAGGGTAGTAGGTGGTTGGCAGCAGTCTTATCCAACTCAGTTTCAGGGTCCAGTTCAAACCAAGGGGCCAGTAAATCCTTAGGAGGTCCCAATCAGGGTATTAGGAATGCCCAGAGAATCCTATGGGGGAGGGTCAACTTCCATTTTTAACAACTAGAGCTGAACAAGAACCTATGTTGGAGGTTGGTATAAAAGGAAAAACTGTACACGTTAAGATTATATAAAGCAAATTATACAAAGCACTCAGCACTACACATAACATATATCATAACCTTGTGCTCCAGTACATCTGACCATATGCACATTATCATCTTGTGCTTGTTAATATTATGAACAGCGGCTAGGCTAATTCCTCTACCTATTAACTTATTACCATTGTATATATACCCGTTCTCTGTTCATAGTAATAGCAATATATTATGTTCACCGTTCACATTCTTCTGTAAATCTCTGTGTATAGTAATAGGCATCTGTATATTATGTTCACAATACATATACTATATATATATATATATATATATATATATATATATATATATATTCATCTGTATATTATTGTTTATAGTACATATATATTCATATTCATCTGTAATTATATTCATAGTACATATATATTTATCTGTATACTACATTTATAGTACATATACATCTTTAAATTACTGTTTATAGTCTATATTACTATTCTATTTAACTATGTAAATCATGTAAAAACTGTATATCCTGCACTTGCACAAAAAAGTATAGAATTGGATTATTAAAAGTGGTATTACATGTATGTTTAATTATTGCACAATGGCAAAGCATTTAAGTGTTCATGATTTAGATCAAGATTAGAAAATTTAGAAGATTTAGAAAAAACATTTCCTGTGTCTGTCTGTCTTGTTACTTGTAGCTCTGTTAAAAAGTTAAAAAAAACATATGGCTTGGATGTAAAGGATCCAGGGTGATTTTCTGGGCCCTTTGTCTCACTCTGGATGTGTACAGTACCTGTAGAGTGGGCAGTGGAGCATCAATAATCCTTTTAGCCATTTGGACTGTCTTCTGATGTCTGTCTCCTGAAATCCATTATTATCTCCACTGTTTTGAGTGTATTAAGCTCCAGGTTGTTATGACTGCACCAGCCAGCCAGCTGCTAAACCTTGATTCTAAATGCAGATTCATCACTGTCGTTAATGAGGTCGATGACTGTAGTGTCATCTGCAAACTTCAGGAGCTTTACAGAGGGGTCTGTAGAGATGTAGACATTGGTGAACAAAGAAAAGAGCAGTGGGGAGAGAACACATCCCTGGGAGGCACCAGTGCTGATGGTACAGCTGTTTGACATGAATATACCCAGTCTCACTAGCTGTTGCCTATCTGTCAGAAATAGGTAGAGATAGGAACAGATAGCTGGGTTAGTTTGGTCTGGAGGAGTGTTGTGATGATGGTGTTGAAGGCCGAACTGAGATCCACAAACAGGATTCCTGGATTGTCCAGATGCTGCAGGTTGAAGTGCAGTCCCATGTTTACTGCATCGTCCACAGATCTGTTTGCTTAGTAAGCAAACGGTAGGGGTTCTAGCAAGGGTCTAGTGATGTCCTTTAAATAAGCCAACACCAATCTCTCAAATGACTTCATGAACATAGATGTAAGGGTAAAAGTTCTATGGTCATTAAGCCCAGAGATTTTTGGTTTATTCGGGATGGGGACAATGGTGGAACATTTAAAGCAGGTAGGCACTTTACACAGTTCCAGTAATCTGTTAAAGATGTGTGAAAAGATGGACGCCAGCTGGTCAGCACAGGTTCTTAGACCGGCTGGTAAAAGTCCATCTGGTCCTGGTGTTTTCATTCTTTTTTGTTTTTCTGAAGACCTAACGCACATCATTTTCACTGATCTGAAGTACAGGAGGGGAAAAAGGGGGGCTGCTGGAGGTGTTAATGGTTCAGTTGTGAGATGGTCATGAAGGGTACAAGGTGTGAGACCAGGAGTTTCAAATCCACAGTAAAACTCATTCAGGTCATCAACCAGTTGTTGATTCCCTACAAAGCTGGGGGATGGTGTCTTGTAGCTTGTGATATCTGTCAGGCCTTTCCACACTAAAGCAGTGGCGTTGGCTGAAAGCTGATTTTGTAGCTCCTTGTTGTATGTATCATTGTTGTATGTTAAATGCGCCCTGGTTGGAATGCATATATCTTCAAAAAAGCTGATATAAGATGTTACAGAGTCTATGAGCTCATCCAGATCAGAAGAGGCAGCTTCAAAAACACTTCAATCAGTGCACTCAAAACAGGCTTGTAATGCCTGCTCTGTTTCTTTGATCCATCTTTTTACTACAGACTTAGCAGATTTGAGATTTTGCCAGGGAGAAGATGAACCAGGCAGTGGTCAGAGAGTCTTAAAGCAGCTTTGCAGCTGGAGCGATATGCATCCTTTATCGTGGTGTAGCAGTGGTCCAAAATGTTTTTGTCTCTGGTGGGGCATGTAATATGCTGTTTGAATTTTGGAAGTTCCCAAAGTTCCCAGGTTTGCTTTATTGAAATCCCCAACAATGATTACAGCAGAGTCTGGGTGTTGTTGCTTAGTGTCTGCAAGCCGATCGGCCAGCTGTTGCAGCGTTACGTTCATACACACTTGCGGAGGAATATAAACACTGACCAGAATGAAAGAGGAAAACTCCTGTGGCTAGTAGAAAGGCTTACAGTTGATGAGGAGCACTCCTAGATCTGGAGAGCACAACTTCTTCATGGCTGTTACATCTGTACACCACTTTTCATTGATGTAAAAGCATGTCTCACCTCCTCACGATTTCCCTGCTGAATCAGTGTCGTGGTCCGCTCTGAACAGCTGGAAGCCCGGCAGATGTAACGTGCTGTCTGGAATAGCAGATGTAACGTGCTGTCTGGCTTAATTCAGCCAGGTTTCTGTGTGACACAGAGCAGCTGATACCATGGTGCAGAGTTAAAAAAGTTCTTATTTGTCTGGGAGAGCAGGAGAACTTCGTCCATTTTGTTGGGTAGAGGGCAGAGATTCGCCAGATGGATACTAGGCAGCTTGGCTCTGAAGCCTCGATGTTGGGGTATGACCAATGCGCCGGCTCGCTTTCCACGCTTACGTATCTTAAAGTCTTTAAAGACTGCCACTGTTCCGCTAAGTACAATGTCCAGGAAAAAGTCAGAATAGTGAAAAAAAACGGTAAGAAATTGTGTGGTGTGTTCTGCTGAATATTCAGCAGTTAATCCCTGGTAAAAGTGACTTGTTTTAAGATTTATAATCACACACTTGTTATCACCCAAATGAGGTGGGTTCCCCTTTTGAGTCTGTTTCTCTCAGGGTTTCTTCCTCATAACATCTAAAAGTTTTTTTCCTTGCCAGTCACCCAAGGCTTGCTCATCAATGATAAACAAACAGCATTCACTTTAATTCTTAAATTCTGTAAAGCTGCTTTAAGACAAAGTCCATTGTAAAAGCGCTTTAGAAATAAACTTGAACTTAAACATGTACAGAAGAATGTAAAAAAATTGGCTCAATTCATTGAAGCTTAACTCCATAAAGTTAGACTACCTAAGTCTGAGGATCATTGTACTATGATTTATAAGTCTACTTGTGATTCAGAATTGGAAGAGAAATAGCAACAGCCAACTGAACAAATAAAGGTACCCCCTAATGTCCCAGTACATAATTGTCAGAAAGTTCAGGTTTAAGGATCCAAGGTGGATGCGAAGAGAGCAGGGGAGAAGCGAGCGTGCAGAGCTGATTCTGAAAGCCGTTTCAGAAAGCCGATTCAGAAAGCTGATTCAGGGAGCTGATTCAAGGAGCCGATTCAGGGAACCGAATTCAGAGAGCCGACATGCGGGGAGGGCGAGGATGCCGAGCCGGAAGTCGGAGCGCATTTAACGTGTGCAGGGCAGAGCCGAGCCGAGCTGGGAACCGGAGCGCGTTGAGCGCGAGGAGAACCGAGCCGGGAGTCGGAGCACGTTCAGCACAAGCAGAGTGGAGTCGCTTACGGTTGGCCCCCTGGCGAAGCCTATTGCCATTCATGAGCAGGACTGTTCGGGTGGTTCTCCAGCCGCGACGGCAGCACCGGAAGAAAAGGGCGGTGGAAGGAACGGTGGACCGGGGTTCCTGGTTGGAGAAGGTCAGAGGCAGGTAACCGTGGACTACCTGGAAGGGCGCAAGCCCTGTGGCAGCAGTGTGAAGGGTGTTATGGGCATACTCAATCCACATCAGTTTGTCCAACCAGAAGGATGGTTCTCGACTGCAAAGGAGGTGGAGACCAGTTTCAAGGTCCTGGTTGAGTCTCTCGGTCTGTCCGTTCGTTTGGGGGTGAAACCCAGATGAGAGGCTGACCGAGATGCCCAGGAGGCATCAGAACTCTTTCCAAAACCGAGCCGAGAATTGGGGTCCCCGGTCCGAGACGATATCTCTGGGAAAACCATGAAGGCGAAATATGTGCTGGAGGGCCAGCTTGGCGGTTTTCTTGGCAGATGGCAGCTTGGGTAGAGCGATGAAGTGGCCCATCTTTGCAAACCGATCAATGACTGTCATGACAACCGTGTTGCAATTGGAAACAGGCAGCCCGGTAACGAAGTCCATGGCGAGGTGCGACTACGGGCGTTTCGGGGTAGGAAGGGGCCGAAGAAGACCTTGGGGGCAAGGCGTTGAGCATGTCACGGAGGACCTCGTTGACTAGTGCCTGAAAAACGGCCGGGGCATTGGTTAGGCAAAACGGCATGACTAGGTACTCGTAATGACCGGTTGGGGTATTGAAGACGGTCTTCCATTCTTCACCCTCCCTGATACGCACCAGATGGTATGCGTTGCAAAGATCCAGCTTAGTGAAGATCGTGGCACCATGCAGGAGCTCGAATGCCGAGGCAATAAGCGGCAAGGGGTAACGGTTCTGGACAGTGATCGCATTAAGACCCCGGTAGTTAATACAAGGGCGTAGGAATTTATCCTTCTTTTCTACAAAGAAGAAACCTGCCCCAGCTAGGAAGGAGAATGGTCGGATGATACCTGCTGCAAGGGACTCCTGGATGTACTGGTTAATGGCAGCTCTCTCTGGGGCGGATAACTGATACAGGCGGCCCCTTGGGGGACTGGTTCCGGGATGCAGTTCAATAGCACAGTCAAAGTGTCTGTGGGGAGGCAGGGAGATAGCCAAGGCCTTACTGAACACGCGCGTGAGGTCATGATAGATATCAGGAACTGATGCTAGATCCGAGCGCTTGGGAGTGACAACCGGCAATGGTTTGGGTGGAGAGAGGGCGAGGCAGTGGCCGAAGCAATGCACACCCCAATCCAGAATATGCCCTGTCATCCAATCAATACGTGGGTTGTGTTTCCGAAGCCAAGGGAACTCAAGCATGAAGGGGGCTTGGGGAGAGGAGATGACCAGGAAGGAAAGCCACTCTTGATGTCGTTCCCCCACTGACATGAGTAGAGGCTTAGTGCGGTGCATGGCCCAGCCTAAAAGGCTGCGGTCCAGGGCTCTGATCAGCAGAGCTTCAGGTTGGGGTTCCATGGGGACCAGTAGTTGCCGGGCAAGCTTGAGGTCGATGAATTCGGCATCAGCCCCAGAGTCGACAAAGGCAGCCAATTCCGTGCCTCCGGGGCCAACCTGAAGGTGGACCAAGATAGTGGGTTTGGAGGGAGCAGGGAAGGAGTGGCTCGTGGGTGCTCCCCCCCCTTTACCGACGCGCCTTGCCTTTTAATGGGCAGGATGCGGCCATGTGCCTTTTACCTCCGCAGTAAAGGCATAGACCCAGTGACTGACGCTTCTCCTTCTCAGCAGGGGTCAGGTGGTGGCATCCTATTTTCATGGCCTGCGGCAGAGAGAAAGAACGGGTGCCAAAACCCAAAGCACGGGGTGGGGAACTGTAGTTGGAGGACCGTAATGACCTAGGGCCTGAGCGGGGTAACCACGCTCCCGGCGGCGTTCCCTTATGCGCCCTTATGCCCCCGATGCGTGTAGCCCAGGAGATCAAAGAATCCAGATCCTGGGGTGGATCACGAGCTGGGAGTTCGTCCTTAATGGCAGAGGAGAGAAAGTATTGTAAAGTGCTATGCGTTCCCACCCGCTGTCAATGGCCTGGGTCTGGAAGTCAGCCGCGAACTCTGCAACAGAGCGATGCCCCTGTGTGGCCGAGATCAGGGAGCGGGCGGCATTTTGGCGTGGCGTAGATGAGCCAAAAACCTTCCGGAGTTCGGCAGAAAAGGCAGCGAATGACCTGCAGTTGGCCGATTGACTTTCCCACTCTGCGGTGGCCCACCTTAGGGCTTGGCCTGACAGGAGGGAAATGATGTAGGCCACCTTGAAGCGCTCCGTACCGAATTGAGGGCTGCATGCTGAAAATCAGATCACACTGCATAATAAACGAGCGGCAGGAGTCTGGGTCACCTGAAAAGCGGGCTGGTGGCGCAAGCTGAGGTTCACGCATAGCTGGGGGGCGGTAGGCGGTGCAGGGGCCTGCCGAGCTGGGGCAGCATGCGAGGACGGTGGTGGAGTACCTGTGGGGAGTTGGTCACCAAAGCGTATGCGCAAAAATCCCATGATTTCCCATTTCCATGACTCCAATTCAGGGAGCCGATTCAGGGAGCCGATTCTCTTGGATCCTTAAACCTGAACTTTCTGACAGAACAATCTGGCCAACCTGGATCCCGCGGATGTACCTGCCTCTAATCTTTGTATATAGGTAAAGGATTTAGGCAAAATATATTGATCCCATAATGAAATCTGTAGAGAATATTTTATTGGAAGCTACAGAAAATACTTTTAAAGAGATAATATGTATATTAAAATTATGTGTGGTAATCTATTGCTGGATACTTCTAGAGAAGTAGTGCTTGTAAATGGTAAACAAATGCAAACTGCAAGTGTAACTAGATATGATTAACTGTTCTCTGAAATGGAGAATCAAGTATGCTGAACTATGGTTTCAGCATTACACAGATGTAGGGTTGGTAAAATCAGCCAGCCCTCATATAGAGAATTCAAAGTTCAAGGTTTTTATTTGTCAATGCAACCATATGCGCAGACAAAAAGGGTAATCGAAATACCATTTCTTTTCTCTCTTATCAAGTGTTTACATTGTCAGTAGGTCAGTATTGGGACACCTATGCCTCAACCAGTTGGTCAGTTTATGAATTTTTGGGGATGATGGAATTCAGTGCAGAATGGATAAAAAACTATGTTGTTAAAACCGCTCCTTTTAGAGAACTAATGAAAACAGCATGTCGACAGATTTTGCATCTGCTGCTTGTGGAATTCTGATAAACTAGTAGCCTTTAAAACTTCAATACAGGACCTTCAAGTAGCACCTTATTTAGCCACTTTATAGATTATATAAAGCCTATTCTTTTGTATGTTGTAAATCCTGTTGATAGGTATGCTTTTTTAGTGCTCATGCAAGAGAAATATATTGGTAGAAAGAAACAGCCAATTGCCTATTATAGCAATTAATTGAATAGTGTAGTACAAGGCTATCCACCATGCTATCAACAGGGCTTGGTGGCTGTGCATTATGCATATGAGAAGGCTTCTACTTGGACCATGGGTTATCCTGTCATTATTTACTCTCATAACAATTTGGACTTCAGACAACATATATTCTCTCATATTCATCTTTGTTCACATATCCTGGTGTGACCATTAAAAGATGTGCAACAGTTTTACTTGTTTACTTTTTTGCAATTTACCTTCTCCTTGGATGAACATGTTTTCTGCCTGGGACTTACTGTATCTGCATTAACATGACATCGAAAAAAAAAACACTATTTGCATTTTTCAGTTTTTCACAGGTTTGGACAATTGCAACTTCAGCTAAGAGGACGCCAACTTTGGTAAGTTGTTTTTTTTAAGTATATGTGTGTTCAAGTATTACAAATTAGAAACCACTGATTTTTTTGTAGTAACATATGTGTACATTTTAATGTGTGTAAATTGAGGTTGACTCCAATGCCTGCTGAGCATTTAAAAAAAAGCAAAAATTGTGTTTAACAGTAGCTCTCAACTTATGTTGTTCCACATACACACAATAGTGAATGACACAGTTGATATACCTTTATGATAAAATGCCCAAAATTAAGATAAATGCCTACTTTTAACATCTCATTTATTGCCTTATATAAAATGCTTTGAAAAGGCAAGTACTGCCCAGTTATCTAAAAAAAAGGGAGCATAGCTTATTAAACATTATATACTAAAACATGTAACTTATGCAAGTACAGAGCCCTTTTCCTGCTTGTATCAGGAATGTCTGTGTACATTCAAGTCTCTCAAATGTACTCCATAATCATTTATCCCTCTTTCACACCAGAACCGTAAAATGTAGACTGCTCATCTGAGGAATACAAACCACAAAGTTGATTGTCCATATAAATACTAACATGAATCTCAGGGAGTTTTTCCTTGCCACACTCGCCACCGGCTTTTTATCAGGGACAAACCCACTTATAAAGAACATACTCACTTTTAATCACCACATTATCTGTGTAAAGCTGCTTTGAGACAATGTTAATTGTTGAAAGCTTTATACAAATAAAAATGAATTGAATTGTAACTTTCAGAGCAGTGTATACTCCACTTTCAATGCACACAAAATTAAAACACACAGAGAGCATACTTGGAAGAATTCCAAGTCTGAAATCAAAGTCAGAATCACCAGTAATGTAAAGTAATCCATAAAAGTCAAGGTGAACAAAAGCATCTGGCAACTTCTGACACAGAGGATCTAGCCGTCAGTGAAGATGAAAGTGACAATGATCTTTATGATTTAGGAAAAAAGCTTGAACACAATCTAACATCTCTGTTATTAAAAAAAGCAAACTATTCTGTATATGCCAGAGAGTGCTGTACAAGAAGTGACACAACACCATTGCCAAATAAATGGCCTGTCACAACCACTATCACTTTGTGGCAAATGTTGATCTCTAGGAACTGTAAAAAGGAGAGCAGCCTATGTGTGGAATGAGCTTCCTCTGGTAATGCCTATAGAATATGTTTTTGAAAAAGTTGAAAAACAGTTGTACAGTTGAGGTAGACAACACTTGGGAAATTCTCCTGTGTCTCAAAGATATTTTAGAGCTTGTTTTGGCACCTAAGCATACAGATGAGACACTGTATTTCATGGACTGTAAGTTGGCAGAGCACAGAGAACTGCTGCAGTAAACTTTTCCAAGTTTCAGTTTGCACCCAAAACATAACTTTGTGATTACCCTTAGCTGATAAAAAAATGTGGTCCTTAGACTGATATTTGGACTATGCGCTTTGAGGGTAAGCATACATTTGTACAAATTCTAAAAAAAAAAGCTATCAGAGTTTTTTTAAATGTGGCAATGACACTTGCTACTAAACACCAGAAAGCAGTAAGTTACTATTTGTATATATATATATATATATATATATATATATATATATATATATATAGCTGGACGGGTTCTGCTATAATTGTTTTATGACATGATAGAACAGAGGCGATTTAAAGATAATTGTGGTGGATGAGATAAAAAAAAGGTGTTACCAAGTTAGTTAAAAATATATTAAAACACTTTGCATTTGCTGTGTTTTGGGGGCACTTCCATGGAACTGCCTGACTTTGTTTCTGCTGAAATAAAGCCTGATTCTTTGACAAGCCTGGATTCTATACTCAGTTTATTCTTTTTGTTAATAATTTTTGTTCATTCTGTTTTCAATTAGCCATGACACATCTTAAACAGATTTTAGAGCATTTAGCAGATGCCCTTGTCCAGAGAGATGTACAAAAGTGCTTTGAGTCTCTATCAATAAATAAATCTACACTGGTATGCTAGATTACAAACAATATAAATCAGATTATTACGCTTGATTTTTACAAAGTAAACTTGGAAAGTGATAATTTAAGTGTTTCAGGAAGAGGTAGGTATTTAACTGTCGCTTAAAGATAGCCAGGGACCCCACTGTACGGACATCTAGGAGAATGTGCCAGAAAAGAGAAGAGCCTTAAAGTATACTTACCTCTCATTCTGAGAGAAGGTGGTACCAGTGCTGGAGTATCTCAGACAGCATGGTTCAGTGCGAGGTGTAATGAGGTCTCTGGGGTAAGATGGTGCTGGTCCATTTTTGGCCTTGTAGGCAAGCATCAGTGTTTTGAATCTGATATGTACATCTACTGGAAGCCAGTGAAGAGAACGTAGCATTGGGGTGGTGTGGGAGAACTTGGGCAGATTGAACACAAGTCATGCAGCTGCGTTTTCAGATCATTTGCAGTGGACGAATAGCGTTCAGAGGAAGACCTGCCAACAGAGAGTTGCATTAGTCCAGTCTCGAAATGACAAAAGACTGAACAAGCACCTGGGCAGCCTGTGTGGACAGAAATTTTGAATCAATCGGATGTTCAAGCCCGGGGGAGAGAATAAATCGACAATAATGTGCCACATTAGCAACATGTGAGGAGAAGGACAGATGATTGTCCATAGTTACCTCAAGGATTGTCTATAGTTACCCCAAGGTTATGAGCAGTGGCTGAAGGGGAGAGCAGAGAGTCATGAAGAGTTATTCGGAGATCTTGACCTGGGATGAGCAGTTTTGTTTTGCTGGGGGGAGTTTTAATTGATTAGCACTCATCCATGAAGATATGTCTGTCAAGCATGCCAACATCTGAGCGGAAGATGTGGTATCTGATAGAGGGAAAGAAAAGATGAGTTGAGTGTCATCTGCATAGCAGTGGTAAGAAAACCCATGTGAGCATATGACTTGACCAATGGAGTGGGTATAGAGGGAGAAAAGGAGGGGACCAAGTACCGAGCCTTGTGGGACATCAATGGTGAGTCTGCATGGGGCAGATGTGGATCCCCTCCATGTTACCTGGTATGAGCGACCTTCCAGGTAGATAGCAAACAATTCCCATGCTGTTCCACAGATACAGAGGCTCCTAAAGGTAGACAAGAGAGTCTTGTGGTTGACTGTGTCAAATGCTGCTGAAAGGTCCAGAAAGATAAGCATAGATGACAGCTTGGCTGATCGAGCAGAATGCAGTTTCTCAGAAACAGCCAAAAAGGCCGTCCCTGTGGAATGTGCCACTTTGAAACTAGACTGGTTTGGATCATGGCTGGTGTTCTGTGAGAGATAGATAGAAAGTTGGTTAAAAACAGTGCGTTCCAGAGATTTAGAAAGAAAGGGGAGAAGTAATACTGTTCTGTAATTGTTGATGTCTGATGGATCCAGAGCAGGTTTCTTTAGGATGGAAATTACCCTTGCTTGCTTAAAGGTAGTTGGCACATAGCCAGATGTTAAGGACCTGTTCAAGATTATGGAGATGAAGGGCAGAAGATTTTGTGAGATGGTCTAAAGTGTAGTTGAAGGGATTGGATTCAGAGGGCAGGTGGTGGGATTGCAAGATTGGATGACTTGCAGTATCTAATCTGTTGAGGTTCAGAATCTTGACAATGAATGAGTAGGGGATTCATGGATGTGTTGTTTAGTCATTGTTGGGGAGGAAGTGAAGGTCTTGCAGGTTTCCTTAATCTTCTCATTATAGAAGGAGGCAAATTCATCAGCAGTTATCTTACTTCAGCCTTTAGATTTTCCTTGTAGAAGGCAGTCTTAGCAGAAGTCACATCTGAAGACAATTTGGTCAGGAGTGCACAGTAAGATTCAAGGTCTACATCAAGTTTTAATTTTTTCCACTTCCTCTCTGCTGATCTGAGTTCTTGCCGATTGCTGCGCAAAACTTCTGGCAGCCAGGGTGTGGGACAAAAAGTCTTCTTGGGTTTTGTAGTCAAGGGGCAGAGGAGGTCCATGGTTAAGGAAAGAGAGGAGAGAAAGGAGTCAGTAGCAAAGTCCAAGGTTAGAGAGGAAAAGGAGTCAGGGTCAGGAATAGATAAAAGAGTACAGGAAGCTACTGAGGAGGGAGAGATGGTTTGAAGGTTAGGACGGATAAGAGAGACATGTAAATTGTTTTTAGGTACAATAGAATAAGTGATTGAAAAGGAAACCAGGTCATGATTAGAAATTGAAGTGGAGTGGCAGTCATGTCTGTAGCTGGAGTAGGGCTGGTGAAAACCAGGTCCAGGACATTTCCTCCCTTGTGTGTGGGAGGGCCGCTGTTAAATGTCAAGGGGAAGGTATTAAGAAAGTTGACAAGATGACTGAAGTTTTTCAGATTTTTAATCATTCAGAGGTGGACTTGCTGGTGTGTTTCGGATAACTGGTCTACTGCATAACCCAAATGCACTTGAGCTTGAGGTCATGAACTGAAAGCTGGATATTTTCCTTCAGGATTTTCTGGTAGAGCCAAAAATTCATGGCTCCATCAATTATTGCAAGTCACCCAGGTCCTGAAGCTGCATAGCATCCCAAGACCATCACACTACCACCACCACGTTTTGCTGTTGTTATAATGTTCTTTTTATGAAATGATGTGCTCGCTAGTTTAACGGCAGATGTAATGGGATGCATAACTTCCAAAAAGGTAATCTTCTTTTTCATTGGTCCACAGAATATTTACCCAATAGTCTTGGGGATAATCAAGATGTCTTTTGGTAAATGTGAGACTAACTTTTGCATCTTTTTTTGGTCAACAGTGGCTTTCAAATTAGAATGCTTTTTGGAATTAGTGTTTAATTCTTATTGTTAAATCATGAACTTGCCTTAACTGAGGCAAGTAAGGACTGCTCTTACTCTCACTAACCCTGTCTAGATGTGCTCCTTTATTGCTAGGATCTAAATTACTAATTAAACTAAATTACATGATTACTAGCAACAGAAAAAGACTAAAAACATTCCACGCTCCACACACTGAAGCTGAATACCTCCCATATTAGGTCAATTACATATGTTAATGTGCTTTCTTTAGCTTGTTCATTCACAGTTCTACAGGGAATGGCCTATGCTTGCTGTTTTTAATTAGGAAAAAAATGCTTTTTAAAAATGTGTAGCGAAGTATAAAATACAATAAGTAAACTCAACTGTGAAAGATTACTTAAATAATTAAATGCAAATGTTAAAATTGCAAAGTTTATGAATTAAGAAAGCTGAAGATGACCCACAGTATGCCCCGGAGTCACTCAGTGAGCTCTTCAAACATACAAAGAAACCGAAGAATGGCCCATCTGCTGCCACTACTGTTAGGAGAAGCCTACCTATGCTATGCTTGGGATGTGTAGATAATTTATTAAATAATGTATGTAAATAATTATCAATACAGAAAGAACAAAACACAAGGAATACTGAGTTCTCAGCACTTGTTAAGATTTTCAACACCCGCAATGACATCCACGAAAAACAACACAAGGCCCTCCTCAAAATTTGCATAGAACAGGACCAGTGGTTCTACCACCTGTTTAAAAATCGGGCAAAAAAACAAAGAGGACTACAGAGCCTGTTACAAACAGGTGGTACTCTGGCAGCAGTCTCATCATCCACCATGACCATGCCTCAAGGTAAAGCCTGCTGGAGTACCCTGACCTGAAGTGGGCCATTTTGTAATTTATTGATTGCTTCCCCAAACAGACCCATCAGCTACCAGAGAGACCAGTCAAAAAACCTAGTGGTACTGGAGCAGATTTTTTTTTGCCCATGTACATAAGGAATGGTGGAAGGGGTCCAATACAACTACTCAGTTTCATTAGATTAAGGGATGTATAGTTGCTACTAATCATGCATTGGTGTATTCATGAAAGAAAGTAAGGCATGCCCAAATGGTGAAGATGAAGTGAGGTTCGCCCTCACTCTTCCACTTATTTTAAGAACGATATGACTGACATTTCATTTATTGTTGATTGCAACAGTGTAGCCCTGTTTACAGGGGATGCAGCATTGACTGGGGAGGTGTTGCTTGGGTTGTTATCAGCTCCATGTCAGGAAGACATGACCCACTCCCCTAATCACTCAGGGAATTCAACTGAGATTTCTCTTTGGCAAATTGGTTTCAGTCCTAAGAATAACAGTTTAGACTGGATAAGGTTCAGTTATGGGAATTTTAATGGGAATTCATAAGTGTATGTAAGTGTCAAATCATTACCCACCAGTCAAAGCCTTTCAAAGTTTCTTCTACTCTAATTCTTTGTGGAGAACACCTATACTGTCCCATTTGATGTTTGTGTATGTGATTGATATTAAATAAATTGATCCTATCTAGTACAAGCATCTATATCTCCAGTGTGGTCTTAGTTCAGTTTAAACATTTTAATATTAATTATATGTTCTATATTGGTTTACGAGATTCACAAATCATTGCATTCTGTTTTTATTTACAGTTAATTATTTTCCAGTAGCATGCATCTTGGTGTTGAGGACTAGTGTATCTTTGAGCCTACATTTAATAGTAATGTTCAAGAGTAAAATTTGTAAGTACTGTTTAAATCAGATCCTCTAAGACTTTAACTCAATTCTTATTGAAATTTGTGCCTTTAACTTGTAACAGAGTTAGTTTTGCAGTAAGGTATCTATACTAAGTATGAGTTTCAGGTACTCTTATACCTCTGTAGTGCACAATGCATAAGTGTGTATGTGGAAATAAAAAGTAAGAGAAATTTGAGTCTATAAATGTTTGTTTTTGACTTGTTTGCCGCGAGTACCATGTTTGTATTTCTCTCAGCGTTTTCAAACTTTACTATCTACCTATCTATCTATTTTTTCTCTTTTAATAATCCTAAATTATTGTTGTCTTCCTGACTTGTGCCTGTAGTCAGTTAACTCGACTATCACTAGTGTTGTCTATATTCATTGCCTCTCACTCATATCTCTGTATATTAACTCTGTTCGTGATTATAAGCACTATGCTGGCTGTGTGTCTGACTTTGAGCGCAGGTGAGGACTCTTTCGAGTTGCAAACGGTGGCGTTGGAGATGGAAGCTTTGGAGAATCAAATTCGCGAGCTGCATGCAAAGCATGCCCAGCTGCGAGAGCGGAAAGTGGCACTGGAAACATCCCGGGCGGACGCGCACTCGTCCCAGGTAAATTCTCGGGTTGAGTCTAACGCTCCCAGCACCTCAACTCCACGTGTTTCTCTGCCCAGGCCCAGCGCACCTACAATGTGGCCCGCCCAGGTATCGTTCACTCCGGCACCGGTGCACCACAGACCTTGGATGCGGCAGCAGCGGGAGCCGCAAGCCAAGCCCCGGTTGAGGACATCTCCCCCGCCACCACCGGCCTTCGAGATCTCGACCGAGAACCACTTCACCCCTCTCCGCGAGGCGAAACGCGTCCGGCATGTCCGCGCTACCGGAGCTAAAGGTAAGGTGCACACTCGCTGTTTTCCTGGTGTTCGGGTTCTCGATGTCGCTGCGCAGGTACCCACGATCCTGAACGAAAACTTCGGAACTGTTGTTCTCCATGCCGGAATGAACGACACCCGGCTAAGGCAAACGGAGATCTTAAAGAGGGATTTCAGGATCCTGGTGGAGACGGTACTTAGCACATCGCCCACAACGAGGATCATTGTGTCAGGACCTCTTCCCACTTACCAGCAAGGGGCTGAGAAGTTTAGTAGACTTTTAGCACTAAATGAATGGTTACAGTCATGGTGTCAAGAGCACAAACTTCTCTTTGTTAATAACTGGAACTGTTTCTGGGAGCGTCCTAGGTTCTTCTGCCCTGATGGCCTGCACCCCAGCAGAGTTGGAGCAGCAGTGCTATCAGATAACATCTCTAGGATACTTCACACCATCTGACTGGTAAGACATCAGGAAATCTTCAACTATGAGAACACGAATACAACAGACCAAATAATTACAAGTTCACACACAGCCCAGTTTATAGAAACCATATCTATTCCTCGTGTGGTAAAACCAAGAATTAAATACACAAGATCCAGAAACAATCTCATTGAAGTTAAAACTGAAAATGCCAGATAAACAAACACAACAAAGTTCTAAAGTTTGGTCTATTAAACATTAGATCACTTGCACCCAAAGCACTGATTGTAAATGAGATGATCACAGAGAATAATCTCGATGCACTCTGTCTCACTGAGACCTGGATTAAACCAGGTGATTATATGGGTCTAAACGAGTCTACACCGTCAGGATATGTTTATAAGCATGAGCCCCATCAGACTGGTCGTGGGGGGGTGTAGGAACCATTTATAGTGCCTCTCTTAATGTTAGTCAGAAATTAGGATTCAGCTTTAAATCATTTGAAGTGCTCGTCCTTAAAATTGTACTTTCAGATATACATAGAAAACTCGCTCTGGTCACCGTTTACAGACCCCCAGGGCCCTACGCTGATTTTCTTCAAGAGTTTGCTTGTTTTCTTTCAGACCTCTTGATCGATTTTGATAAAGTGCTGCTTGTAGGAGATTTTAATATTCATGTAGATGATATAAACGATGCTCTAGGATTATCATTTGTCGACTTATTAAACTCTTTTGGGGTTAAACAAAACGTCACCAGACCAACTCATCGCTTTAACCACACATTAATAATATTAATAATATCCCACAGCGCAGACGTCACTGATATAGATATTTTACCTCAGAGTGATGACATCACAGACCATTATCTTATACTGTACACACTACCGGTAGAGCAGATTAGCCGTGTTGCACCACGCTATCGACAGATTCATAAATAACCTGCCTGATTTATCTCAATTTCACACTAAACCCATAACTACTAATGATCTTGATAAAATGGCTAAGAACATAGACCTTATCCTCACTAGCACATTAGACACCGTTGCCCCCATCCGGTTAAAAAAGGTTAGAGAACAAGCACGTGCACCTTGGTATAATAGTCATACGCATGCCCTCAAGAGAACAGTCCGTAATCTGGACAGAAAATGGAGGAAAACTAAATTGGAGGTATTTAGAATCGTATAAAGACAGTATGCTCAGCTACAGACAGGCGCTAAAAGCTGCTAGAGCTGAACACCTGAGCAAACTCATAGAAAACAACAAAAACAATCCCAGGTTCCTTTTCAGTACAGTAGCTAAACTAACTACAAATCAGGGCTCTGAAAATTGTGTTCCATCACAGTTTAGTAGTGAGGACTTTATGATTTTCTTCACTGAAAAATAGATAACATTAGAAAAACAATTGTGGCAGTTCAACCTCTTACAGCATCTCCTGAGACAGTGTTACCTTCAACTCCACAACTCCACTGTTTTACATGTATAGGACAGGAAGAGCTGTATAATGTTATTGCCAAAGCTAAATCGACAACATGTCAGTTAGATCCAATTCCTACTAAATTACTGAAGGAAGTGTTATATACAACTGGTGAGCCTCTTCTAAATATTATTAACTCCTCACTATCTTTAGGTCACGTCCCTAAATCCCTCAAGTTAGCAGTTATTAAGCCCCTCATTAAAAACCTAATCTGGATCCAAACACGTTATCAAATTACAGACCAATTTCAAATCTCCCATTTATGTCTAAGATTTTAGAAAAGATTGTCGCTGCACAGTTATGTTCCTACCTGCAAGAGAACAATATCTTTGAAGAGTTTCAGTCAGGTTTTAGGCCCCATCATAGCACAGAAACTGCTCTAGTTAAAATAACTAATGACCTGTTTTTAGCTTCCGACCAAGGCTTCATCTCGCTGTTGGTTTTACTAGATCTTAGTGCTGCATTCGACACTATAGATCATGATCTTCTCCTAGATCGCTTACAGAATTACATTGGCATTCAGGGACAGGCATTAAGCTGGTTTAAATCCTACCTGTCCGATCGTTACCATTTCGTAGATTTAAATGGAGAGCTATCCAGGCTAATGCTAGTGAACTATGGTGTGCCACAAGGTTCAGTTCTAGGACCCCTGCTTTTCACAATATACATGCTTCCCTTAGGAAATATTATTAGAAGGCATGGAATTAGCTTCCATTGTTATGCTGATGATACTCAGCTATATATTTCATCTAAACCAGGCGATATAGCTCAATTAACCCGGATAGCTGAGTGTGTTAAGGAAATAAGAGATTGGATGACCCATAACTTTCTACTTTTAAATTCTGATAAGACGGAGATTTTGCTCATCGGCCCAAAAACTAGTATACAGAAGCACCAGCATCTCAACCTGCATTTAGACGGATGCTCTGTAACCACTAGTTCAACAGTAAAAGACCTGGGAGTTATTTTAGACAGCAACTTATTTTTATAAATCATTTCAACCAAGTTACAAAAACAGCCTTCTTTCACCTTTAGAAATATTTCTAAGCTAAGAAATATGTTGTCTATATCCGATGAAGAGAAGCTCGTCCATGCGTTTATGACCTCCAGAATAGACTACTGTAATGCATTACTAGGTGGATGTCCTGCATCATTAATAAACAAGCTTCAGTTAGTTCAGAATGCGGCAGCCAGAATTCTCACAAGGTCAAGAAAATATGACCACATAACCCCGATCTTATCGTCCCTACATTGGCTTCCGGTTAAGTTTCGAATAGACTACAAACTACTGCTACTCACTTATAAAGCACTAAATGGATTGGCTCCCATGTATCTCTCCAGTCTTCTAACTATCCGTCATGCTCCCTGAGATCTCAAAACTCTGGGCTACTAGTAGTTCCTAGAATAGCACAGTCCACTAAAGGTGGTAGAGCGTTTTCACATTTAGCTCCTAAACTCTGGAATAGTCTTCCTGACAGTGTTCGGGGCTCAGACACACTCACCCAGTTTAAGTGCAGAATAAAAACATATCTTTTTAGCAAAGCCTACACATAACACACATCACATCATAACCTTGTGCTCCAGAACATCTGATCACATGCACATTATCAACTTGTGCTGTTAATATCATGAACAGCAGCTATGCTAATTCCTCTCCACTGCTTCTCTTTCTCTCCCCATACCGAGGCTTCCTGAGGTTTGGCCAGCTCCAGTCACGTCCCACCTCATGAAGATTATGGACTTTAAAGAAGTAGATGCCAAACTCGCAAACATCCTGAACCATCTAGAGACGTACCAGTGCCAATTGGATCCCACTGCATGTGTGGAGTTTGACATTGGACCTCCTGGAGTGTTTAAAGGCTCTGGCATGGAGAAGCTGATGCTGGATCTGTGATGATCACAAATGTTGAGCTCAGTAGCTCCTACTTTTATACCAAAGACTGTTGAAAGAACATTTACTTATAATCTTATACTCCAGTGCTCATGTTAGTTCTCACTCTCCAGTGTTCTGTATTGTTGAAAGATTTATGATCAAACTCTTGATGTCACCCAAATGAGGATGGGTTCCCCTTTTGAGTCTGGTCCCTCTCAAGGTTTCTTCCTCATTACATCTAAGGGAGTTTTTCCTTGCCACAGTCGCCATGGCTTGCTCATCAAGGATAAATGCACACCATTCACCTTCACTGTTGATTTCTGTAAAGCTGCTTTGAGACAATGTCTGTTGTAAAAAGCGCTATACAAATAAACTTGACTTGACTTGACTTGACCATGATGATACACCCTAAATTATTATTTGTATACAAATAACACCAATACCTCTCTATTAAACACAATGTAAATCTAAGAGAAAAAGCCAAATAGTGCTTATCTTGCATAAGTCTGGTGAATATGTTCAGCTTTTAAACCACTACTGTGTTTGAACAAGTTTTATAATAATTACCTATTTCATTAAATATTATGAATATTTAATGATCCAATAGATCCAAATAGTGATGTCAATAACTTTCTAAGTAATGTAAAACTAATAACAAGTAAATTTTATAATAAAACAAACAGCAACTAAATTTATTACACAATAAACAATATAACAACTCTGCTGAAGTCTAGTAATAGTTCTCAGAAATATTTTGGCTAGGTGGAGTGCTTCTGAGGAAAAACTGACTAAGGAAATATCTTATTTTTGTTTTACTACTGTAGTCTCCCTGATACATCTGGGATCATCCCATGCAGAAATGTTCACTTAGCCAAAGTAGTCACTCAAACTTTTTATTTTTTTTATTTATTTTTTTTACACATCACAAAACTCTTCTAGCACTTCCACCTCTGCTGCTCAGATCTAAGGCTATTAAGGCTAGGAAGCAAAACATCAAATAATTGTTTAGCAACAAAAAAAAACACAGCAACACTCTGATCACACCAGACCCAATTCCCACCATGCTCTACAAAATCAAGAATTTCATTAAGATCACCCCAAAAAACCCGACAAAAATAAACATTCAATTGTTTGACCAAGCTCTTCCTCAGTTCTTTCCCAAGAATGCCCCAGGGTGTTCCAAGAGGATATACCATTATTGTCACAGTCTGTCACCTACTCTCCCCATAGTCTGCAAACACCAAAATATCAACACTCTATTCCTATAAGAAAGCTTTTTCGACATAGTTTTAATGGTTGAAATATATTTATAAACACTCACCATGTTTTTTGATGTAGAGGAAGGGTGATCCTTTTCCAAGCAATGAACTCAGAAGGATGGTAGACACTGGGAGCAGTAAACTCAGGACAACTTGGCATGCCTGGTAGACATACCTGTGGGTAAAATAAACATATGTAACTTACAGATTTTGATCATAGTTTAATACAAATCAGATAGTTTGGGGTCAGGATTAAAAATCTTAACAGGGTTTCCACTTACTTTACACTTTGTCTTCTAGATGTCCCTATTGTTCCCTCATGTCCCCCCTCCCTGTTAATCATTGAGACATGTGTCCTACTGTCTGTGTGCATTTAAATTCTCCTGTGTCTCAGATTGGTTGCTTGGTTCTAATGTTATGTCACCCAGCTCACCTCCATCTCCGCCTCCTGTAATTTTTTTTTTTAATAATGCCACTGTCTCTAAACCATACAAAATACGTAGCAGGTCTTATCACCATCTTATAAACTTTTCCTTGCAATCTTGCAGATACCCCTTTATCACAAATTACTCCTGCCACTCTGTTCCACTCACTCCACCCTGCCTGCACTCTTTTCTTTACTTCTCTAACAACCTATTTATTACTTTGTACAGTTGACCCCAGGGAACTTAAACTCATCCACTCAGCACTCAGCATTTCTCCCTGTAATCTCACCACTTCGCTGCATTTCCTCTCGTTCACACACACATTTACTCTGTCTTGCTCCTATTGACTTTCATTCCCCTTCCCAACACACTCTCTTCACTAGTCAACACATTTCCAACTGCATCCTTTATTGCCCTAACTTGCAGCACATCCTTCCCAGCTCTGTCCCTCTGCCTAGCCAATCAGTACAAATTCTTTTCTGCTTTTTTGTGTCCAACTTCTCATGCAGTTCCTCATATGCCTTTTTCTTTTCCTTACCACATCCCTCTTTACCTGTTGCTGCATCTTCTTGTACTTCTGCCTACTTTTCTCATCTTTCTGCAGATCCAATTTCTGTTTTACCAACCTCTTTATGATTTCCTGCACTCTCATTCAACCACCACATCTTTGTCTTCTTTCTCTTTCCAGATGTTACACAAAGTACCTTTCTAGCTGTCTCTAATTACTTTTGCAGTAGTTGCCCAATCACCCAGCACCTCTTTACCACACTTAGCCCCTATCTGACCTCTTCCCTGAATCTCACAAATCAATCTTCCTCCTTCAGTTTCCACCAACTTATTCTTTTTTTCAGTCCTCACTGTCCTCCTCTTCTTTACCTCCAAAGCCATTCTACAGACCACCATCCAATGCTGTTTATCTACACTGTCCCCTGCCAACAACAATCTCCAATCTCTTTCTCTTTCCTGCATTAAATGTAGTCCACTTGTGTAAAACTTTCTTTACTCTTATTCACCACCTTATGCTCCTCCTTCTTTTTAAATATTTATTCACCATTGCCATTTCCATCCTTTTAGCAAAATTTACCACCATCTGCCCTTCCACATTCCTTTCCTTAAGGCCATACCTACTTATTACCTCATCATTACCTCTGTTTCTTTCAGCAACATGGCCATTGAAGTCTGCCCCAATTACTATTCTTTAATTCCACACTCTCAACCACTTCATCTAAGTCACGCCAGAATTTTTTGCAGATCATAGGCACTGATGACATTTATCATCATGCCTTCAACTTCCAGCTTCAAGTTCATCACCTTGTCAGAAACTCTCTTCACATCCACTACACTCATACAGTTTTCTTCTTTCAGGATTACTGCTACATTATTTCTCTTATCCACATCATGATAGAACAGTTTAAACCCACCTCCAATGTTCCTGGCTTTACTCCCTTTTCACTTGTCTCTCTCCACTCAATCATATCCGCTAATGCGTTCCCTTTAAAGTACCAACCCTAACCTCCACTCTCCTACACTTTTCTTTTCTCTGCTGTTTCTGTAGATGTCTTCCCCCTTTTCTTTTCCTCCTTTGGCCAACAGTAGTCAAATTTTTGCCGGTACCTTGTTGGCTAGCAATACCTGTAGAGGTCGTTGGTAGCCCGGGCCTCAACCAATCTGGTATGCAATTCTGAATCATCATCTGCATATTTGATTTGGCACATGTTTTATGCTGGATGCACTTTCTAATGCAACCCTTCCAATTTATCTGGGCTTGGGACTGGCACTAATAATGCTCTGGCTGGTGCAACCCTAAGGTCTTGTTTAGGTTATTCACTGGATTTGAACTGATTAAATTTCATTAAAATTAAAAATAAGTAGCTTATGTCTGTAGCAATTCAGCACATTTGGATTCTTTAATGTTTGCCAAGCAAACTTACTAAAACCTTTTGCTGGAAACGTAATCATTTTTAAAATGTTACCACACATGCTTAATTAATTTGAGGTTTGTACTTCTAACACATTTATGTTCTTGGTTTTATATCCATTCAGGTGCACAGGATTGGAAATACTGTTCCATGAGGTAAACAAATAGCAAATTGCACAGCAATAGTATTCCGTCAAAATATTTTGGTTAACAAGCTGTTTTAGCATTCAAAGTCAATTTAACATCCATTCAACAAATTATATGGCTTCTAGATTGCAAACTGCAGCTAATGATTAGTGTGTGTGAGAATGTTGGCAAAAACCCATGTCTAAAACACATATTTCTCACCTGTTTTACTAAGTGCCAGGTCAAGCCATGATTAGTAGAGAACTCAAGTCGAATCTGTGTGTCAATATGGGGGGAAGGCTCACGACCGCAGCCCATTATTAGGGAGAACTGCAATGTGTAGGAAGCCCCAATCTGCATGGACTGAGTCTCCACATAGCGAATACTGGGGCCAAGTGTACTTTCTCCAGAGAAACTGTGCAAATATGAACATGAAAACATAAGGATATAATATTAAGGATTTTATATAGATACCTACAGTATAATACAGATATATCTCTGCATGTACACACTCACAATCCAAATAATTTAGTATCTTGTTATCTTTACAAGTTATGATTTTATACATTTAGCAACCAATAATGTGGCTAATGAGCAGTGCATAAATCAGGCAGTGGAAAGTCACTTTCATTTGGGCAACAACAGTAAAATACTGGACTGGTTTTTGATCCAAAAGCGCAAAGCTCAGGGGCACATAGAAAAATGAAAAGTACTAAAATGCTATACTCAACTCAAAGTATTATTACTCTGATGACAATTTACTTAAGTACAATAAAAAGATACAAGTAAAAGAAAAAATTGCAAGTAAAAAAAAAACAAGGGGTATAACTCTGAAATGCATAACATAATAAAAACATGTCAACACAACATTTAAAACAATGTGTAATGTCCCATTTTAGTAAAGACATTGAATAAAATATTTTCAAAACAATTTAATCCTAAAAAGTGGCATACATTGTGGATTCTGTAGACCAGCCCAATAAACATTAATATAAAACGATTGTGGATGCTATGCATGTACTTTAGTTAATGTCATATTCCTATTAAAGAGAGTGCTTATATATTAAATAGGTACATGTATATGTGTGTATATATTTAGGAGTGGTCAAATCAAACGTTTGACAAAAACAGAATGCACTGGTGAGCTCAGCAACATAAATGGTATAAATATATATATATATACCATTTATGTACAAATTGTAAAAAACAGAAATGCAATGATATGGAAGTTTCAAATTTCAATATTTTATTCAGAATACAACATAGATGACATAGCAAATGTTTAAACTAAGAAAATGTATCATTTTATGGGAAAAATAAATTTATTTTAAATTTCATGGCATCAACACATCTCAAAAAAAGTTGGGACAAGGCCTTTTTTTCCACTGAATGGCATCCCCTCTTCTTTGTATAACAGTCTGCAAACGTCTGGGGACTGAGGACACAAGTTGCTCAAGTTTAGGAATAGGAATGCTGTCCCATTCTTGTCTAATACAGGCTTCTAGTTCAATTGTCTTAGGTCTTCTTTGTCGCATTTTCCTCTTTATGATGCAACAAATGTTTTCTGTGGGTGAAAGATCTTCACTGCAGGCTGACCATTTCAGTACCCGCATCCTTCTTCTACGCAGCCATGATGTTGTAATTGATGCAGTTTGTGGTCTGGCATTGTCATGTTGGAAAATGCAAGGTCTTCCCTGAAAGAGACGATGTCTGGATGGGAGCATATGTTGTTCTAGAACTTGGATATACCTTTCAGGATTGATTGTGCCTTCCCAGATGTGTAAGATGCCCATGCCACACTCACTCATGCAACCCCATACCATCAGAGATGCAGGCTTCTGAACTGAGCGCTGATAAAAACTTGGGTTGTCCTTATCCTCTTTAGTCCGGATGACATGGAGTCCCAGTTTTCCAAAAAGAACTTCAAATTTTTGATTCGTCTGACCACACAACAGTTTTTCACTTTGCCACAGTCCATTTCAACCTTCTGGAGTCTGAGGGTGTTTTGGGCCTCTTGAGAGATTTTGACATGCTCTTACATTTGGTTGCTTTTAAATATATTATTGACAAAATACTTATTACACTGTATTCAGCACAGACTGGGCTACCATAATATGTAAACAGCTTATATGTGTGTGTTTGTTTTTTTTTCAAAACAAGGTTTATGCGTGGTTTTTGAAAAAGCAAAAAAAAAAAAAAAAAACAATGAAATAAGGCCACAAAACCTATAGTAAACATGTTTTCACAAGACTTTTTGAGAACAGATCTTCTAATGTAGGTTTTTTTTTAATCATGTGAAAATCATCCTGCCTGCTCATTCACATTAAACAATACATTGATTTAAAATGTAAACAACATTTTATACTTTGAAAGGCCATATGCCATATGCATAAGAGGCGTCGACATGCTGTGACTGACAGCTTTGTAGACAATGGGTCGCATAATGAGCTGTCGAATACATAATGAGCTGTGGATCACTGAGCCAGGATCTGAGTGAGAAGTACAGTACTACAAGAAAGAATGTGTTTCCTTTGTGGTTTATTTAAAATTGCATCAAAAATCCCTGTGCCACTCTTGAAAGCAGTTCCTGTTCAACTGAAGACACAGGTGAACATCGCATGCGAGGCATTTCCATGGTGTTTTGTGGTGCTTACTGTAAGAAAGGATTCCTATTCAGTTCCTATTTCCACGCTTCACCACTAGAGGCAGACATACAGTTTAGCAAGCAATGACAAGCTCATGGTAGTTAGTGTTAGCTTTGCATGCTACCATCCTCTCATCCACAGCTAAATGTCTTCAAGGATGATAGATTGCTTTGCATGTCTTACGGATTGTGTCCATAAGCGGTTTCACTCTGAAAAGACAGTCATGTTCAGATGTGCCCCTCTTTCTGTCATTTTCTTTGTCTGCATCTGGCTGACTCGTGTACATTCCACGAAATTGTCCTGTATCTGTCCCTTGACATAATTGTTGCTGGAAAGGGAACTGTGAAAATACTGCTCTGTCGCCAGCAGTCTATGATGGAGGGCAACTTTACCATTGCCATGTAAAATAAGAGCCCAATGTAGCGATACATCTCACTCACGGTTACATCTCTCCATTTGTATTTGCGTCCCTTGGCTATTGACTTGGCAGCTTGAGCATTTGTGTTGTGGCACAGATTTGACACAACACTCTCCGGGAAAAACATTTAAAATAGACTAAATGGAGAATGTGAGTCAGAAGACCTCAGTTGAGGTTCAGGTTCACGTGTGTTCAGGTTTCGCAGAGTCTGTGGAACTGTGTCGTTATCTGTCTGATCCTTCCATGACATGGTGGACTGTCTGTGTGCTGCCTTTGCCCTTTTTGGAGCAGGTGCTTGATCACATCTGTTTATGAAACACACACACAGACACATGAACATCACGAATTGTGTCATTGGTAAAGTTGTTTGCATATGTCATACAATGCAGTAATGAATCAAACTAAATATAATTTAAGAAAATATAAAATACGTACTTACTCAGGATGATTCTCGGTCGAACTCAAAATGGAGCGACGCCTGCGTGGCCTGGTGTGAGTTTTCAGTGAAGGCAAGGGTGATGCAGCCACATTCCTAAAAATAACCAAACAATATAGTTTAGGATGATGAATACACTTGAACAATATATATTTGTTAGCATGCATTGTACATATAGCATTTACACCTCAGCATTCCGGAACATCTCTGCTAGCTAACACGACGTAACAGCCTTTCAGGATGATAAATGAGACTAACCAAAACTGAACTGAAGCTAAAATATAACTTTATATAACGTCAACAATATTTAGGGCATACAATTACAAACAGTTAATGTTACAAATGAGCAGATATTGGCGGATTTTTGTTGTAACAATAAAGGCAATGCTGACAAAAGCTAGGCAGAGATGTCTAAAAAAAAATATTAGTTTTATATGATCAGAATGTAAGACTTAATACCTTACTCATCGTAGCAACTTGATGGAAAGTCCTTGATTGGGTCGATTCGCTCTTCAAACTGCAAACGCTCCTCGTCGGAATCGCAATCTTCTTCGGATGAAAAGGTAAATTCTTCATCACTGTCCAAAACCATCTGAAGAGCTTTCTCACCGGTGTAGAGTGTCAAATCGCAATGTTTTACGCCACTGTCCGGGGGGTTGGATGCATAATATCATCCACTGTAGATGATAATAACTTCAAACTCTTTGCAATTTTTCTCTGAAAAACTCTTTTCTGATATTGCTCCACTATTTCTTTTACCGCAGCATTGTGGGAATTGGTGATCCTCTGCACATCTTGACTTCTGAGAGACACTGCCACACTTAGAGGCTCTTTTTATACCCAATCATGTTGCCAATTGACCTAATAAGTTGCAAATTGGTCCTCCAGCTGTTCCTATATACATTTAACTTTTCCGGCCTCTTATTGCTACCTGTACCAACTTTTTTGAAATCCAAAATGAGCCAATATTTGGCATTTCAAAATGTCTCACTTTTAACATTTGATATGTTATCTATATTCTATTGTGAATGAAATATAAGTTTGAGATTTGTAAATTATTGCATTCCTTTTTTATTTACAATTTGTACAGTGTCCCATTTTTTTTTTGGATCCGGGTTTGTATATATATATATATATATATATATATATATATATATATATATATATATATATATATATATATGTATGTATATCCAGTGGAACCCGGTTATGTCACCAGCGTAGGGGTGTGCCAAAAAGCGTTGAGATAACGATGATCGAGATAAACGAAAACCAATATGGCGGCAATATATTAACTTGCTTGAAATTTCTTTATGTACATGATGTGCGTTATTAAATGAGTATGTGCATGCACGTGTTTTTGGAGTTTTTTTTTACAAAACAGCGTTGCCGCGATTTGTTTGATGAAGGCATGCTATAAAAATGTACATACATGTTTGTTTACACCAAAAGGCATGTGTACACCAACTAACAGCAGAGATTTACCAGTATACAATACAAACCACCGTCAATTCTCAAAACAAACGTTTATTATATTCTCCAACATTGCAAACACAAAGATCGCTCACAAAATCACACAAAATGTGCGGGGTGTAGTTTGTTTTTACAAAAAGCTAACCAGTGTCAACATTAAATTCTCGAATAATTTCACTCTGACACAGCTCTGAAAAGTATCCTACACCTGTAGCATCTGTAAGGCTTGATTTTTCCGCCAGTTCCGCGGGTTTTTCTGCGGCTGCACAGTGCCGTCTCACTATCGTATTTTCACGTATATAAGATGCACCCTGGGTAAGGGGTATGTAAAACTTTTTATAAGACGCATCTTATATACGCGAAAATACGGTAGTGAGATGGTGACGTGGCAAAAGCCGATAACCGACGTTAAGTGGCAAATTTGCCTCCCTTGTGCTCGAGATTTTAGGGTTCGTCGACATAAAAGAATCGACATAACCGATATTTTGCAAGTTCTCCCACTTAGAAATCATGGAGGAGTCTGAAATTGTCATCGTAGGTGCATGTCCACTGTGAGAGACATAATCTAAAAAAAAAAATCCAGAAATCACAATATATGATTTTTAAACTATTTATATGTATGATACAGCTGCAAATAAGTTTTTGAGCACCTGTCTATCAGCTAGAATTCTGACCCTCAAAGACCTGTTATTCTGCCTTTAAAATGTCCACCTCCACTACATTTATTATCCTAAATTAGATGCACCTGTTTGAGGTCGTTAGCTGCATAAAGACACCTGTCCACCCCATACAATCAGTAAGAATCCAACTACTAACATGGCCAAGACCAAAGAGCTGTCCAAAGACACTAGAGACAAAATTGTACACCTCCACAACGCTGGAAAGGGCTACAGGGAAATTGCCAAGCAGCTTGGTGAAAAAAAGTCCACTGTTGGAGCAATCATTAGAAAATGGAAGAAGCTAAACATGACTGTCAATCTCCCTCGTGCTGGGGCTCCATGATCCTAAGAAAGGTGAGAAATCAGCCCAGAACTACACGGGAGGAGCTGGTCAATGACCTGAAAAGAGCTGGGACCACTGTTTCCAAGGTTACTGTTGGTAATACACTAAGACGTCATGGTTTGAAATCATGCATGGCACGGAAGGTTCCCCTGCTTAAACCAGCACATGTCCAGGCACGTCTTAAGTTTGCCACTGACCATTTGGATGATCCAGAGGAGTCATGGGAGAAAGCCATGTACAGTCAGATGGGACTAAAATAGAACTTTTGGGTCATAATTCCACTAAACGTGTTTGGAGGAAGAAGAATGATGAGTACCATCCCAAGAACACCATCCCTACTGTAAAGCATGGGGGTGGTAGCATCATGCTTTGGGTGTGTTTTTCTGCACATGGGACAGGGCGACTGCACTGTATTAAGGAGAGGATGACCGGGGCCATGTATTGCGAGATTTTGGGGAACAACCTCCTTCCCTCAGTTAGAGCATTAAAGATGGGTCGAGGTTGGGTCCTCCAACATGACAATGACCCGAAGCACACAGCCAGGATAACCAAGGAGTGGCTCTGTAAGAAGCATATCAACGTTCTGGCATGGCCTAGCAAGTCTCCAGACCTAAACCCAATAGAGAATCTTTAGAGGAAGCTCAAACTAGGTGTTTCTCAGCGACAGGCCAGAAACCTGGCTGATCTAGAGAAGATCTGTGTGGAGAAGCGGGCCAAAATCCCTCCTGCAGTGTGTGCAAACCTAGTAATAAACTACAGGAAACGTTTGACTTCTGTAATTGCAAACAAAGGCTACTGTACCAAATATTAACATTGACTTTCTCAGGTGTTCTCAGGTACTTATTTGCAGCTGTATCATACAAATAAATAGTAAAAAAAATCATACATTGTGATTTCTGGATGTTTTTTTTTAGATTATGTCGCTCACAGTGGACATGCACCTACGATGACAATTTCAGACCCCTCCATGATTTCTAAGTGGGAGAACTTGCAAAATAGCAGGGTGTTCAAATACTTATTTTCCTCACTGTATATGTATGTATGTATGTATGTATGTATGTATGTATCTATCTATCTATCTATCTATCTATCTATCTATCTATCTATCTATCTATATATATATATATATATATATATATATATATATTCGGTTCGCTTGTCTCGGTTAGGTTCGTGTGTGCGTTGCACGGTTCGAGGCATGCGCAATGTAGCCCTGTGCTCAGTTTTGCCTTGGACAGTTTCGTGCGGACATACATATAGACAGTAAAAGTTGAGTAAGGAGTGCTGCAGAAATGGCAAGTGGTGGATATAATGAAGGCTGCCCGGAGTCGTTCAAATCCGGTGTGTGGGAACATTTTGGATTTCATGTTACTTACGATGACATAGGAAATAAAACAGTAAATAGAATTGCGACTGTGTGCAAACATTGTGCAAAATGCATTCAATATGCTAATGGCAACACTTCTAATATGATAGTTCATTTGAGAAGACATCCGACAATGTGTCGATAAGCACAAACACGAGAGAGCCGGTTGGGAAACAACTTCTACTGTCCGCAGCATTTAAGCAAGCTCTCAGTGATAAGTCGGACAGGGCAATAGCCATAACTGAAGCATTGGGGATGATTATAGCAAAAGATATGCAACCGTGCAGCATGATTGAGTGTGAAGGATTTCGTCAGCTGATGAATGTTTTCGAGCCGCGGTTTAATATTCCCTTTTGCCGACACTTCGGCACCACTGTCATTCCAAAACTGTATGACGAGACACGAGCAGAAATTGAAAAAGAATTGTCCGACACAGCCCACGTAGCTCTCACTACAGATGGATGGATCTCCAGGGCCACTGAAAGTTTCCTCATAGTGACCGCTCTCTATATTACTTCGGAGTGGAAAATGAGAAGCTGCGTTTTGCAAACACGCCCCATTTATGAAAGTCATATCAGTGAGCATCTCTCTGAAATGCTGACAGATGCGGTGGCGGAATAGAAACTGGAGAGGGTAAATAGCATAATTCCTGTTACTACAGATAATGCTAAAAATATAGTGAATGCTATCCATTTAGCAGCGGGACTTGGGCCACAGATCTGGTGCTTCGCACACACAGTTAACCTTGCAGCCAAGAGTGCAATCTCACTAAAGTATCCCGACTCTTGGGGAAGGTTTGGAAGGTGGTTAGCTTCTTTCACCGAAGCACAACAGCTGCCCATGCCCTGAAAACCAAGCAGGATATGCTGGAATTGCCTGTTCACAAACGAATTCACTACGTAACAACTCGTTGGAACTCTAACATGTCGTATGTGGAGTTCCAACGAGTTGTTACGTAGTGAATTCGGCTACCATCTACTCTGCCGTAATGGTCAAGGATATGAAGAAAGTCAAGGACATTGCATTGTTAGCTGAAAGTGAGACAAAACTGGCAGAGAGTTTCATTAATATTCTCAAACCTCTGAAGAATGTAATCACCCTTATGAGCACAGAAACATCCCCCTCAGTTTCATCGATTATCCAACTGCAGAAGATGATACTGAAATCCATGACGTCAAGTGCAGAGGACAGTACCACCATCAAAGAAGCTAAGGCAGCCATCACTAAAGACCTTAAAGGCAGATACAATGACCCTGGTGTTCAGGATTATCTGCACAGAGCCACAGCACTTGATCCAAGATTCAAGTCCCTGCCTTACCTGGAAGAAGCCTGTGTTCAGAAAATCTGCAATGATCTAACCATGGACATTGTGGACATTGAAAAGCAGGTATTGTGGGGGTTTTTTTTTTTTTTTGTATCTAACTTAAATTTTATTTATTTAATATATTATAATTTTTTTAGTTTTTTATCCTAATGATAATTGCTGTTTTATTTTTTTATTTAATTTTTTGGACTAAGCCAAGCATATTTAATCTATTTGTGCTTTTGTAAAATTTTTCTATTCCCCACTGCCCAGTATAGAATAACTTTTTGCTGCCATTAGAGCTATTTGTTGTTATTAACATTTCCAAAATCTCTGCGGACACAGAGAGACTTGAGACGGACCGCCACTGGGTAGAATGATTTTGTGGTCAAGTTAAGTCACGCGAAGCGTGAAGCAAACCTCCTTGTAACAGGTCTCTGGTGGACACCCAGGTTTTCTGGCTGACGTGATGCGGTGGAGCGGTGCCTTTGGCAAAGCAGAGGTATGAGGCGGAACGGCGCCCTTGGTGGAACGGCGCCCTTGGCGCAGGTACAAGGTGGAACGGCACCCTTGGCGGTGGTACAAGGCTTCCAATGAAGGCGTTCTGGGAGACATTTTCTGCAATGCAGCAAGACCAAGAGGTGCACATGTTGGAGCAGACAGGCTGGGGAGCTCAGCTGGTCGGGAGAGCTGAGTGATCTTTTCCAGCCAGCCAGAAAGGCTGAGGTCGGGCAGCCCCCCATCAGGGCTCAGGGGCTGGGTGGCACCCTCAGTGGAGAATGGAGGCTAAGCGCCAACCCCAGTGAGATTTAGAGGCAGCTCGAAATAGGGACCGGGTCCAACAATGTGGCTGGAGCTTGTACTGGATCCCAGTGCTGAAACAGAATTCAGAATGAAGTAGTAAACTCCTGGTGCTTACATACTTCCAATGCAGCAGCCAGCTTCAGGGTGTTTAGCTGGGACTGCAGGTTCTGGGCATCCACAGGGTCCATTGTTGGCCAGATTATTCTCTCAGAAACACGACAAAGGGACAGATTATTCTGTCAGTGAGTGTGACTGGAAGGAGGACCTAAAATGCAGTACATGCAAAATGCATGGTGAAAACAGTATTTAATTAATGAAATAGCAAAAGGAAAAAGACTAATGAGCACAGGTAGCTGGTGAGAGAAAGTGTAACTGGTTTAGTTAAATAAAACATTAGAAAACAAAGGTCTTAAACAGATACCGGAAAAAACAAGCAATGCAGGGAAGACAAAATCCGAGTCCAAAAACAGGCAAAAAAGGCATAAAAAAGCTGTACTTAAAAATCTCTTGTAGCAAAGTAAAATACTTCAAATAAAATAAACTTCATTGACCCCTTCAGTGCCACGCCAGCACGACGGATATCCCATTGTTTGGAGGTGTTAATGTTTAACAATAAATTTAATAATAAGGGACAAGAGTAACCATGTGTCAGGCGCTAAGAACGTTCTGGAGACCGAGTGAATTCAACAAAGGCTTTTTTAATGAGAAAGCAAAAAAAAAGGGCAAGGCAGAAAGCACAGAAAACACACTGAAGCTAGTAAGCTGAGCAACAACCAAACGGAGTAGTTTGGGCAGTCCTGTATGTTCGCAAGCCTAAGCTGTAGAACGGACGATGAGCATGTGGATAAACAGGGTCTTTATAGTGTGGTGACTGATTTGGACCAGGTGTGGATGATTAGTAAGTTGGTGAGCTGCTTGGAGTGATTGGAGGGGTTGGCGTGGGTGTGGCTGGTGGATCCCTGACACCATGACAATATATATATATACAGTGTTGGGGGTAACGCGTTACAAGTAACGTGCGTTACGTAATAATATAACTTTTCTGGAGTAACGGGTAAAGTAGTGCGTTACTTTATACATTTACACATTAATATCTGAGTTACTTTTTTAAAAAAGTAATGCCAGTTACTTTTCAAATAAATTATTTTGCATAAAAAAATAAATACTAAATTAAAATGAACGTAGTCACGTAGAATCGCGCACTCCTACGTGCGAGCCGCAGGAACAGAAGCTGGTCAGAAGCAGAGATGACAAACCATGGCATTACATTACTGTGGAAGTATTGGAAGTATTCTTATTATTTTGAAATTCGAAATAATAAATAATAAAAGTCGAGGAAAAGGAGAAAGGAATAATGGTTAAGTGTAGATTGTGTTGGTGAATAGCTCTTGTCAACTGCAAAAAATACCACTTAAAAAAACAAAAACATCTGCATGCAAAGCACAGCACTACAGATGTGTGTGTGTGTGTGTGTGTGTGTGAGAGAGAGAGAGAGAGAGAGAGAGAGCAAATTCACAGCTCATTTGCTTTTTGTGGGAAGATAAACTGCCACGGTCTCTGATAATAGCGCAAACTTTGTAAAAGAGTTCAGAATGTTTCAAGCTGATGATGAAGCAGAGAATGATGTAGATGAGGATGAGGTCATATTTACGGAATTGCACGATGTTTTACGAGATGACAGCGAAAGGTATGTTCTCCCTCCACATCACCGGTGTGCAGCCCACACCCTTAACCCATATACATGAACAATAGTTACATTTCTGACGGCGAAGGCAGATTGCAAAGCAGTGTACAGAAGAGTGCCTGGAAAGTGTTCAGCCTTGTGGTCAAAAATTAGTCGATCATCTTATTGTTCTCTAAGAAGTTATTAAGCATTTTAAATGTTCAAGACATGTCTTTTGCCCTAATATAACGTATTTCTTAATGGCAATTATCTATATTACACCTGTTACACCTGTAAGGCGTGAAAGAGATACAAGTAACGCAAAAGTAACGCAAAAGTAATATAACATTAATTTCCATAAAAAGTAACTAATGTAATTAGTTACTTTTTTGGGGAGTAACTCAATATTGTAATGCATTACTTTTAAAAGTAACGTTGCCCAACACTGTATATATACAAAACAACTAACACCACCCACTAAAAATAACAAACAAAAAATAAAATACAGTAAAAGAGACGGAATCTTGGGCTTCTGTAACATCTGGTGGATGTCATTTAGACTTAATGTCTCAGGAACTCCCTTTTAACCATTGACATCTGCTTTTTAATCAAAGGATGAGCACCACGGCTTACACTTTTATTGAGAGCTTGTATACCACAGTGTCATACCCCCCCGGAAGACACACAAAGCAGGACAAACCCTGACCCCTTTAGCTTCAAAGCAGCATTCAACTGATAACACAAGCCAGTCTCTATACCTTACACACACACACACACACACACACACACACACACACACACACACACACACACACACACACACACACACCACCCTGAAAGCCAGATAACCCCCTGGCCTCTCTGGTTGAATTCACAGGGACCCTCAAACCATAAAACAATTCACTTTCGGAACTTTTGCCCCAGTACGTCTGTTTGTGACACACATATACAGACACACACACACCAAAGGGAATATTCTTTTATTAATCAACTAACACAAACATACCTCTTGTTTGTATCTTCTCCTATAAATAAAGCAAGTGTTCTACCTCAATAATAGTTACACTTTAAAAGGTTTAGTAATATACCTCTGTTTTAATGTGGTCTCTTCTTTTTTTATTTTAAAATTGATTTAAAATTATCTTCTCTTTATTCTTTCTTTCCTAACAAGGGTGCATTGTATACACCAGAATATAATGTTGTATTAACATAAGTTATACCTTAAATACTCGTCCCGGTACAATGTACATTTGTTTTAATGCTGTCTTTTCTGTTAAGGCTTGATGTCAAAGTCGACATAAAATTATCCTTTCTTTATTTTCCTAACAAGGGTGCATTTTATATACCTGAATATAACATTGTATTAACAAAGTTATACCTTTTAATACTGTTATGTTAATAGTATGTTAAATGTTAACTGGTATGTAATGTACCTCTGTGTTAATGCTGTCCTTGCTTTCCATGTCTAATATAAAAAATATCACCAAAATTATCTGTTCCTTATTTTGCAAACAATGGTGCATTTTATTTGATCATGAAATGTACCATACTGTCTTAATACACTTTGGATAAAACTAAGTTCTCCAAAGCAAGTATAACCCGGAAACCATGCCCACAAACACATGAACAAAGGGAGTTTCTCCCTCCAAAATTCAGGCCATAGCATTAGCCATTCCCCCAAAGGTGGGTGGGGTTCAGGACCTTTAAAACATCTTGAACCTAACTAATCAACATTCAGTCAAGTAAAGCAAGCTCGATCACTCGGCTCGACCGGAAAGGCTCAGACGACCGGGGCCTGAAGGCCCAGAGAGTCGTACGCTTAGAACAGCCCAGCAGGGACTCTTCGGGATGAGATCTCAAATCCTTTTTCCAAGCTTCACTTTTTAAGAACAACAACTGCTCTGATCTTCAGAAGAACCTGGAAGAACATCTGACTTCATTCTAACTGACTCTTCAAAGATCTCTTTGTCGCATCCAGACTCTTGTGCAACAAGCCAATGCAAGTAACCGTTTTACTAACCAATTTAAATGCGTATTTAAGTGTGAACCCCTTTATTAAATCTTTTAAGCTGAATTTAAATTTCTGTGATGATTTCTCGGTTAGGGTGTGATTAATTTTGAAGCTTAAGCTTGCCATTCCTTTCCTTTCTTTCTCTCCTTTCCTCTTTTTCTTTCTCTTCCTCCTTTTCCTAATTTTAACTTTTGTTTATTTTGACTTTTATTCTTGTTTTCTTTACTTCTTTTGTTTGGTTGTGTAGTTAGTTTAATGTTGTGTTTGTCTCATTCATTAAACGTCATAATTTTTCACAAGTGATTGTTTCTGAGTGCTGCTCACATTTTAAGGTTCCTGCAACATTCGATCTGAACTACATGCTCTATTAATTGTACGGTATAAAGTAAAGGGGGGTTGCGTCTCTCTTGGCCGGGGAGATACCTCTTTTATAAAATTAATAAAGATTATACTGTCTGTTCGCCGGACGAACAGACCAAATAAGTGTAACGTTAATTCCATTACCGTCAATTTCAACTTAACTTAAATATTTATGAGTAACTAAAACCCGTCATAATTACTTATAAATATTTCCTTTCTTTACGAGCTAAATTCGCTACACTTCAGTATAAACTCTATAGGCAGGTGTCGTGCCGTTCTGTTCTGCATCACCTATCATTTCAAACCTTTTGTTTTCAGCCAGTAGCATTATGGAAACAAAATAATTGATGGAAAATGTAGCCAATGAGTGCAGGATTCTAACAATACAGTGGAACCTCGGGTTACGAGTTTAATTGGTTCCATCACTTTACTCTTAACCTGAAAAGCTCGTATCCCGATACAAATTTTCCCAGGCTTCTTTGTTGGCGTCATGGTGATAGGAATACGTACAGTATTTAAAGTTCAGTAATTCCACACTGTTAGAGCGACGAGCGGATGTGTATGTGCTGCACGAGAGCGCAGCGAGAGCACGCGGCGATACGTAAAAAAACTAACCTGCCTGCGATTTTTCCGTGCGCAACGCTCGTATCCTAAAAAATTTCTCGTAACTAGAGGCAACATTTTTTATGAATTGCGACTCTTAACCTGAATTTTACGTATCCAGGGGCGCTCGTAACCCGAGGTTCCACTGTATATGGGAGGTTTTTATTCCCCATGTGGGTGAGTCCTCAGTTTTATAACTCTTTAGAAACTCTTAGTGGTCAAAGAGAGGAAAGGATGCAGCTCTTGGTTCTGCACAAACAGCTGTTTCCAGCTTGTGCTAACTGGACATTGTATAAAAAATATAATGTGTGTGTGTGTGTGTCTGTGTGTGTGTGTGTGTGTGTGTGTGTGTGTATGTATTGTTGGGATTGGAATGGCCGGACATCAATATTAATGGCCATGACTGTAAAACAGCTTGTCTGTCAACCTGGCCATAAATATGAATGCCAAATCAATATTAATAGCCAAACATATATAACAATAGCCGTTATTGGTCAGCTATTAATTTATATGCAGACTGTATAAATGGACACCTGAGATTAACAGGCTAACAGGTTAAAAGTAAAATTACAAGTTTAAAAACTACTTACACACACATGCGCACACACACACACACACACACACACACACACAAACAAACGTAGGTATATATATATATATATATATATATATATATATATATATATATATATATATATATATATATACACACACACACACACACACACACACACACACACACACAATGCATTTGAAAAATATTCAGACCCCATTTACTTTAAATTTTGCTATGTGGCAGACTGATTCTACAATTGTTCATTATTATATTTGATTTATTTACTTTTTTATTTTATTTTTCCACAGTCAGTACTCCATAATGGCAACGTAAAAACATAGTTTTAGAAATGTCTGAATTTTATTTTTTTATAATATTTATGTAAGTATGCAGACCCTTTATTTAGTACTTAATTTAAACACTTTGGAAATTTTCTGTCATTCTTCATGGCAAATCCTCTTATGTTGGGTCAAGTTTGATGGGGAGCATCAGTGAACAGCCATTATCAGGTTTCTTAAGAGATGTTTAATAAAGTTCAAGTCAGGGCTCTGGATGGGCTACTTTAGGACATTCACAGAGTTGTTCCTAAGCCATTTCTGATTTGTCTTTCCAGTGTGCTTAGAATTGATGTCATGTACAAAGGTGAACTTTCAGCCCAGACATATTAAACTGAATAATTATGTGTGTGTGTGTGTGTGTGTGTGTGTGTGTGTGTGTGTGTGTGTGTGTTTGTGTGTGTTTACCTGAGAGTCCAGTCATGCTGGCAGTATGGCTGCACATGGCCCAAGTAGAATCCCAGACTTTGTGTGACATCCAACACATTACTGAAGTCCAGACTAATGGTGTTAAAAAGCACAGATGTCATACTGATCTCATCTAGTGCCCAAACATCTTGTCCACTTCCTGAGTGGTGTGGCTGCCACCAGCGGAACTGTACCCCAAACTTCTTAGCATCAGGTGGGAGCTCTACTGACACAATCCTATCGAAGAGAGCATGCTGTATAGTGTGCATCCTAACAATTTCTCTGCAGGTATTGGTCTTGTAATCAAATAAGAAAGCTAAAATACAATATTATAGTTGAAGAGGATGGAGAGGATGCAATTACCTGGGCTCATGGTAGCCTTCATAAGAGTAATGCTGTAGCAAGTTCCAGTTGATACCATTATCTGAAGAGTAATGCAGCAGCAATCCTTCCCCAGGCTGATCTGGGGCAGGACAGGAACTAAGGGTACTCCGACTGCCCAACCTCAGAGTGAACTGTAGGTACCTATAATAAAAAAATAAATACAATAAATCAAATACATTTTGTAAAGCATGTAACTTTCATAATTTTGTATATTTCTGTTATTGCTGGATATGGGTACTGATACTTATACTGCCAGTGGGTGAGCTGAATAAATTGAAGAATCACAAGCTAAAACTGGTCTCCTGTGTTCTTCTAGTGACTGTGCAAACTCTTAGAACTGCTAAATACTTGAAATATGCTATTTGTTTGTTGTATTAACTTTCTTTTCATTGTTCCTAAAATATAATGTGTATGTAAGAAAAAGAGGGAGAGGAATAGATTTAGTTTTGGCACATGGAGAGTCTGCAAACGGCACATTGTGCTGGAAGCATGGTGACTCCAAGCACCAATGTGTAAGATGTTAACATGTCAACACTCTGTAATAATTGTGTGTACAGTGAGTTACGCGTGAAGTGAGCTCTCCTTTCTCTCAGTGTTCTGATCTCCCCGATTAGAAAAATCATGCTGAGTTGAATTTCACTCGTAATAAAACATCTAATGTTTTTTCAGTGACTTGTTTACATAGTGCTGTTAATGGTGCATAAGAACTCAACTTGGTGATGAATTTTGTGTTGACTGATTTAGTAAAAATAATAAATAAGTAAGTAATTATATGTTTTTGTTGTGTTTAAACAGGATATTTATGTTGTTTATGTCCACAAACATGAAACCTGGAAGGAGTAGTAGAATGACATGTTAGCATGCCAATTCATTATTATTTTTCCTTGTTGAGGTTATCAACTGTTCAAAATGTGTACTTGAATGCAACTGTAGCCTTAACCCATTTTAACAGGCCTTAATTACAGTTTAAATCTATCCTCATACTTCTTAGTTAATCCTTTCAGAAAAGAAATTAACAAGTTCATAGGTATCTCAGAATCATGTGTAAATTATTTTGTCATCAGTCCCGAGGATTGGTTTGTCACGATAAATCTGAAGGACTCGTACTTCCACTTACCTATCCTTCCTACAGACAGTAAGTGCCTGTGGTTTGCTTTTGGAGCCGACGTTTACCAATATTGGGTCCTTCTATTTGGCCTTACACTCTCACCCCACACCTTGATGAAGTTTGAGACTCCAGGGCATCCGCATACTGAACTATATCAAAGATTGGTTGATATTGGTTAAATTAGAGCACTTGGCGACCCGGCATCAAGATGTCATTCTTACCCACATGAAGTAATTGGGGTTAAGACTGAACGCTAAGAAAAGTGTACTTTCTCCGTTACCTACCTAGTCATGGTGTGGGATTCGACCACTATGCGGGTGCAGTTATCTCCTGCTCAAGTCGAGTCCATCCTCACAGCCATGAAGAGAGCGAGAAAAGGTCAGTCACTCACTGTAAAGCAGTTCCAAAGGCTGCTGGGTCTAATGGCAGCTGCATCAAATGTGGTGCAACTTGGTCTCATACATATATATGTGACCCCTGCAATGATGGTTCAGGACCAAAGGGTTCTCCTGTAAGGGCAACCCACTCCACACAATTAAGGTTACGTGGCGAGCCTTATTGGCCTTTGGATATGTGGAGGGAAACCGGGTTTCTGTTAAAGGGCACTGTTTTGCGAGCTCCTTGTCATTGCATAATGTTAACAATGGATGCCTCTCTCATGGGTTGGGGGTCGGGTTAATGAGTGGCCACTCCGCCCAAGGTCTATGCAAAGGGCCCCATCTCTTGTGGCACATCAACTGCCTGAAGATGCTGGCCGTGCTTTTAGCATTGAAGCATTTTCTTTCGAACCCAAGGCAATCATGTGCTGATCCATATGGACAACACATCGGTGGTCTCTTTCATCATTCACTGGGGGCTCTGTGCTCTTGCCACCTTTACAAGCTGGCATGACAAATCCTCCTGTGAGCCCAAGGGAACCTGCTCTCACCGAGGGCAGTATACATCCCAGAACACTTGAACCAAGGAGCAGATGCCCTTTCGATGCAAAGGCACAGGCATGGGTGAGTGGAGGCTCCACCCAGATTTGCAGAGCACAAGTGGACCTCTTTGTGACTCAAGAGACCTTTGCATTGTCCCCTCTGGTTTTCTCTCACACATTCAGCTCCAGAGCTCCCTTCATGAGTAGATCGTATGCCGCAAAGTAGCGCCTGTATACTATATGGTGCGAAGGCCACCAGTTAAATCCAGTTAACTGCCCAGTTGGCCCAGTGCTGTTCAGGAACAGTTTGCCAAAGTGTTGTCTCCTTCCACCCTAAAAGTTTACGTGTCTGCTATTGCGGCCTATTACGCTCTGCTTGTTGAGCAGTCGCTAGGGAAGAACCCGCCAGTGACACGTTTCCTCCACGGTACTCATTGGCTAAGGCCTCAGGTGCGACCGAGCGTGCCTTTGTGAGACCTGGCCATAGTGCTGAAGGTCCTGTCTAAGCCTCCCTTCAAGCCCTTGCCCGAGGTTTCCTTAAATTTTCTAAGAGTCAAGACTGTTTTTCTACTGGCCATCTCATTTCTTAAGAGAGTGGAATTGAGAGCGTGTTGAGTGCGAGCCGAGCCAAACCGAGAACCAGAACACAGTGAGTGTGAGCCGAGCCGAGAACCAGAGCGCGTTGAGAGCCGAGATCCGTTACATGGAGGGGAGAGTCGGAAAAACAAGAGCGGTCTGAAGGCCGGAGGTGAAAATATTCAGGCGGAAACAGGTTGGTAACTGAGGGTTAAATATTTCAGGGAAAAACACTGGAGTTTAATCAGGGCAAACCTTGAAGACAATATGGCACAGATTGGAGGTTACTGGCACCCTTATATGTGTTTGCAAGATGGATGCCATTTCAGCAAAGAAGGTTGCAAGGGGGCGGTTCTATGGTGGTGGAGGTGGCAATGCCAGAAGTGCTCAAGCAGGCTGACAGCATTTGTTTTGAGTTAATTAGTTGAATAGAGTGTGACACCATGAGTCTCCAATGTTGAACCTTTTCAGAATATTCTTATTTTCTAAGATACTGAATTTTGGCTTTTCATTAGCTGTAAGCCATAATCATCTAAATTAAAATAAATAAACACTTGAAATATATCAGTCTGTGTGTGATAAATCTATATAATATACGAGTTTCACTTTTTTTATTGAATTACTAAAATCAATTTAATATTTTGTAGCGTCTGGCACGTGTCATTTAGACTTCATGTCTCAGGAATTTCCTTTTAACCCTTGACATCTGCTTTTCAATCAAAGGATAAGCACCACGGCTTACACTTTTATTAAGAGTTTGTATACCACAGTGTCACACCCCCACCCCGGAAGACACAAATTTCAGGACAAACCCTGACCTCTCCAGCTGATAAGCAGCATTCAACTGATAACACAAGCCAGTCTTTATACCTTACACAGTATACACACACACACACACACACACACACACACACACCAGAAAGCCAGATAACCCCCTGGCCTCTCTGGTTGAATTCACAGGGACCCTCAAACCATAAAACAATTCACTCTCGTAACTCGGCCCCAGTACGTTTGTTTGTGACACACACACATATACAGACACACACACACACACACACCAAAAGGGAGCATTTTTTTTATTAATTAACTGATAAATAGAATGTCCCACTTCACATCAAGCCTTTTATCAGTAGATTTCTCTTAGGTAAAGGCACAGATCTGGAGGGAACATGGATATAGAGTGTTTGGTGAACTGGTATATTTGTATGCTGTCGTCCCTCACATTCACGTTCACTCAGGTTTGTTGACGGTGGTGTGGTGGGTCGTCTCTTATCCCAGAGATCCCTCATGTCTGTGTTACCTTCTGGTTCTCCCTTTTAGTTATGCTGCCATAGCGAGTCTTGCGAGTCAAACTGCACAGTGACATTAACTTTCATACACCAATAGTTACACTTAATAATCCATATCCTTCTCTTCCCGTCACTCTCTCTCTCTCTCTCTCTCTCTCTCTCTCTCTCTCTCTCTCTCTCTCTCTCTTTCGGTCGAGTTAAACATGCTCCTGAGGCTCCAGTGACCAGTGATCCTGCCCCTATCCTCCTTGGATCTTCACACTTCTGTGCAGCTCGGGACGGTCTCTTAATTCGGAGTAGAACGGGTGCTTTGAGGACGGATTGGACTGTAGTTGGTGTCGGCGGTCTGCTGCACTGACTCGGGAGTGCAGTTTGCTTCTGATCATCATCACTGTACCCCACAACATTGTATATCTGCTTCAAATGGACATTTGGTGCAACCCAGATGAGGATGGGTTCCCTCTTGAGTCTGGTTCCTCTCAAGGTTTCTTCCTTATGCCATCTCGGGGAGTTTTTCCTTGCCACAGTTGCTCATCAGGGACAAACATACTTACAAAGAACATATTTATGTTTAATCACCACATTATCTGTGTAAAGCTGCTTTGAGACAATGTTCATTGTTAAAAGCGCTATACAAATAAAAATGAATTGAATTGAATTGAATGACACAAACATACATCTTGTTTGTATCGTCTCCTATAAATAAAGCAAGTGTTTAACTCTACCTCAATAATAGTTACACTTTAAAAGGATTAGTAATATACCTCTGTTTTAATGTTGTCTCTTCTTTTTGATTTCAAAGTTGATTTAAAATTATCTTCTCTTAATTCTTTCTTTCCTAACAAGGGTGCATTGTATACACCAGAATATAATGTTGTATTAACATAAGGTACACCTTAAATACTCGTCCCGGTAAATTGTACATCTGTTTTAATGCTGTCTTTTCTTTTAAGGCTTGATGTCAAAGTTGACATGAAATTATCTTCTCTTAATTTTCCTTACAAGGGTGCATTTTATATACCTGAATATAACATTGTATTAACAAAGTTATACCTTCAGTACTGGTATGTTAATAGTATGTTAAATGTTAACTGGTATGTAATGTACCTCTGTGTTAATGCTGTCTTTGCTTTCCATGTCTAATATCAGAATGATCCCCAAAATTATCTGTTCCTTATTTTGCAAAAAATGGTACATTTTATTTGATCATGAAATGTACCATACTGTCTTAATACACTTTGGATAAAACTTTAAGTTCTCCAAAGCAAGTATAACCCGGAAACCATGCCCACAAACACAGAAACAAAGGGAGTTTTTCCCTCCAAAATTTCAGGCCATAGCATTGGCCATTCCCCAAAAGATGGGTGGGGTTCAGGACCTTTAAAACATCTTGAAACCAACTAATCAACAGTAAAGCAAGCTCGCTCACTCGGCTCGACCGGAAAAGCTCAGATGCCCGGGGCCCGAAGGCCCGGAGAGTCGAACACTTAGAACAGCCCAGCAGCGACTCTTCGGGACGAGATCTTAAATCCTTTTGAGATCTTCCAGCAAGCTTTATCTTCAAGTCAGTTAGCCAGGTCAAGTCAACTCACCCGATGGAAGGGCCCGAGGGCCCAGTGGCCCACAGGCCCAGAGGGTCAGAAGTTCGGAACAGCTTGGAAACGACTCTCTCTTCCTTCAAGATCTTCCGGCAAGCTTTACTTTCAAGAACAATAACTGCTCTGATCTTCAGGAGAACCTGGAAGAACATCTGACTCCATCCTAACTGACTCTTCAAAGACCTCTCTTGTGCAACAAGCCAATGAAAGTAACCATTTTACCAACCAATTTAAATGCGTATTCAAGTGAGAACCACTTTATTGAATCTTAAGGTGAATTTCAATTTCTGTGACGATTTCTCAGTTAGGGTGTGATTAATTTTAAAGCATAAGCTTGCCATTCCTTTCCTTGATTTCTCTCCTTTCTTCTTTTCCTTTCTCTTCTTCCTTTTCCTATTTTTAACTTTTGTTTATTTTTATTTTCATTTTTGTTTTCTTTACTTCTATTGTTTGTTTGTGTAGTTAGTTTTATGTTGTGTTTGTCTCATTCATTAAACAATGTATTTTTCACAAGTGATTGTCTCTAAGTGCCGCTCACATTTTAAGGTTCCTGCAACATTCAATCTGAACTACATGCTCTATTAATTGTACGGTATAAAGTAAAGGGGGGTTGCGTCTTACTCGGCCGGGGAGATACCTCCTTTATAGAACTAATAAAAGATTATACTGTCTGTTCGGCAGACAAACAGACCAAATGAGTGTAACGTTACAGTCAATTTAACTTAATTTAAATATTTAGAAGTAACTATAACCCGTTGTAATTGCTTATAAATATTCCCTTTTCTTTGCGATCTATATTCGCTACATATAATGGTGGAGAATGCGTGCAAACTGTTATTCAAACTATATACTCATTTTATCTTTGTCAATGGTTTTTCCCTTTTCTCTCCCATTTGCTACAATTTATAATATTAAATAATCAACTTTTTAATTATATTCTACTTTATTGAAATCCACCTGTATGTATGTATGTATGTATGAATATAAGCAGGAAGTGGATAGGATTAGTAAGGAGAAAGTGAGTGGAAAATCGGTTGGCCTAGATAACATACCAGTAGAAGCGTGGAGATGTTCAGAAGAGATGGCAGTGGAGTTTTTACCTATATAGTTTAAGATTATGGAAGGTGAGAGGATGCCTGAGTAAAGGAAAAGGAGTGTGCTGGTACCAATTTTTAAGAATAAGGGAGATGTGGAGACCTGCAGTAACTACAGGGGAATAAAGTTGATCATACACCCCTTGAAGTTATGGTAAAGAGTAGTGGCAGCTAGGCTGAAAGAAGAGTTGACTATCTGTGAGCATTCAGTATTCATGCTGATAATGAGCACTACAGGTGCAATTTTTGCTTTGATAAAATCAATGGAGAAGTATAGAGCAGGTCAAAACGAGTTGCATTGTGTGTTTGTAGATCTAGAGAAAGCATACGTAAAGGAGGAGTTGTGGTATTGTATGCAGAAGTCAGGTGTGGCAGAGAAGTATGTGAGGGTGGTGCAGGACATGTATGATTTGGTTTGGTTTAAGGTGGAGGTTAGATTGCATGAAGGATTGACTCTGAGCCCTATCCTGTTTCCAAGTGTCCCTGGACTATGGTGTTTGCGGATGATATTGGGAATTGTGGTGAGGAAGGGGAGCAGGTTGAGAAGAGCCTGGAGAAGTGGAGGTACGTGCTGGAAAGAAAGGGAATGAAAGTCAGTAGGAGTAAGACAGAGTACATGTGTGTGAATGGGAGGGAGGGCTGTGGAGTGGTGCAGTTGCAGGGAAAAAAGGTGGTGAAGGAAGATGAGTTCAAGTACCTGGGGGTCAACAGTTCAGGGGGAAAGGGAAAAAAGGAAAGGGAAAGTGTATAGGACCGTGGTGAGAACTGTTATGTTGTATGGTTTAGAGACAGTGACATTGACAAAAAGATAGGAGGTGTAGCTGGAGGTAGCAGAGTTAAAGATACAATAAGGATGGACAGGATAAGAAACAAGTTTATTAGAGGGACCGCACAGGTATGACATTTTGGTGACAATGTGAGGCTAGATTGAGGGACATGGGGTATTTTGGTTTAAAAAAAGGTGAGGATGGAGCTGCCAGGGAGGCAGTAAAGAGAAAGGCCATGGACGTGGTCAGGGAAGACATGCAGGCAGTCGGTTTTAAAGAGGCATATGTAGAAGACAGGGTAGTATTGAGATGGATGACCCCTAATGCAAGCAGCCAAAATAAAAAGAAGACATAACTATTTATATCCTTTGCAACAGCATAATAAAATTAGCTCTGGTGATTTTAATTCTCTTTATCATTGCTGAGATGATTTCTGCACCTTTAGTAAGTAAAGTTTTATTGATTGAACATGATTTGGAAAGGCACACAAATCTTAAAAACAAGCAATTAATACAAATAAATGGCCTGCAGAACTCAAAGACAGGATTGTTGCAAAATAAAGATTCGGGGAAAACTACAAAACAATTCTGATATTTTTAAGATTCTCTTTTCAATTTGTCATTATTTTTTATTTACCTCACATTGTACTGTATATGTGTATTTTAATTTTTGTTTGAATTTTAAATGTCCTGAAAAGAAAATTAGTCATTTGTATTAAACAACCATATAGCAAACTGATCAGTCAGGCCAAACAGTCAGTCATGTCAAAAGTGTATGCGTCTACCTGGCCTGAGATCCATCTAGTAGAGTGGTAACCAAATGTCTCCTGCTGCCTTTATTAAAGACCAAGGCTTTCCCACTGGCTAAAACTCCACAGCCAAAGCTGACTTCTGCCCCATTCACAGATGAAAAGCTGTGGTAAGAGGAGAGCCTTGGACTAGAAAACCCCTCTGATAAAAATGCAGGAAAGGTCTGAGTAGCTATTTCACAAGCTTGCCCACTGAACCCTGAGTCACACCTATCAAAAAAATAGTGCAAAGAAGAAAGTTCCATTGTTAGCAGCAAGCAGTCTTTCTCTAAGAAATGTCAATAATCGGTTTAGGACATCACACATATCCATAATTAATTTGCATACTTGCATCCACTGCGTGAGCACTGTCCTCTCCCTGAGCAAAAATGAAGACAGGCTGGGCCGATATATACTGCAACAGATAGAGAATGAGGAAAGGTGTTATGCAGAATTGTCATTTTATCCTGACTGTTTTGAACATTATCCTGTCCATTCATTCAATGAGTATTAATTTTCTTTACACCTACAGCATAGAAAACAATTCAGCCTAAGTAAACTTATTAAAAAATAATAATAATAATAATAATAATAATAATAATAATATTGTCAGATTTTATTTCATAAATAAAAAACATTTTACAGGTAATAAACAAAGCAAATACAATATGATACTGATACAGTGTAGAGAAATGTATACTTTGCCAAAGCCCTTTTGGTAAATGCCACTGTTATAAGTGTCTACCAAATTAGCATATCTCCTGTTCACATGCTCTTTTCAAGTTATTCCACACCATTTCAATTGGATTTAGATCAAGTGATCTTATTGAGCCAAAATATTGGGCTTTTCTAAAGTCAATCCTTTGTTGACTTGGTGATTGCTATTTCACAGGCTCTATTGCACTCCCATACCATTAAAGTTGCCACTTTTTGAAATGAGTGCTAATAACAAGCCAGATGGTCCCTTTCTTCTACAGTCTGGAGGATGTGGTGTCCATGGTTTCGGAAGAAATTTAAATTTTGATTCATCTGACCACAGAACAGTTTTTCCACATTGTCTCAGTACATTTTAAATGAGTTTTGTTCCAGAGAGGATGGTGAAGTTTCTGAATCATGTTCAGGTATGACTCATTCTTTGCATGATAGAAATTTAAACTGAATTTGTGTATGACATGGCAAACTGTGTTTGCAGACAATAATTTCTGGAGGGGTAGTGATGTAGTGATTTTTAATTACAGAATAATGACTGTTTTAAATGCAGCGTCACCTGAGACCTGAGTGGTAACAATGTTGGATGCCCATGATCTTCGGGCATCATTGAGTCCTAGATCCAGCTATATTTGGCTAAATTTAGGTGGACTGTGTTTTTTACCCAGTAAAAATTGCCCAGATAGCCTTAAAGGTTCCACTGTAATCTTCTAATTTATTATTTTTAACAATAAGATCTGGTACATGTTTTCTAGTATAGCTGTAGGAGTCAGGTAAAAGCAACAATATGTTCATAACTTTATTGTTGACAGATGTATGATAAATATGATGTTCATACTTAAGCAATTAGGTTATTTTTGGTTAAATGCTATATTCGTTTTGCTTTTTAAAGGTAGTAAGGCTACAGGAGATTGCAAAGAGTATAAAAATAAGTCTGTAGAGAAAATATTCACACTAAATTTAATTAATATGCAGAAGTATGTCATATATACATATCTAAGAATATTGTCAGAATTCTGCTTCAATTGTGTCATGCAATTTTTCTTCTTTTCTGTCTAACTAAATGTGTATACACCTACAAAATAAATAATAAATTATTACTAATAATAAATTACTATACCATCTTACATATTATGCAGACATTTTAGGTAAAAGCACATTTGGTACAGAATGGAATAAAACAGATTGCAAAAATGTAATCTTTAAAGGTAGTTGGTACTCTATGATGCCTTCTATGATGAGGTGTTGTAGGAAAGGCATGTGGATCCTTAAGCACAACTGTCAAAATGTAGGATATTTGTATGTATACTGTATAACATTTATACACTTTAGAGGCCTGTCTAACATAAAGGGGAAAATTAATTAGGATGTCATTAAAATGTTCATTATTATGCATCTCCCCAACAGCATTGTCTGCTCCCTGGTAGTCTGGATGATCTTTACATTTGTGTCATTTAGCAGATGCCCTTGCCCAGAGCGACATACAAAAGTGCTTTGAGTCTATAGCAATGAATAAATCTACACTGGTACACTAGATTACAAATTAATATAAACATAACTCTTGAATTCTACAAAGCAAACTTGGAAAGTGTTAATTTAAGTGTTTTAAGAAGAGGTAGGTCTTCAACCGTCGCTTAAAAATAGCCAGGGACTACACTGTACGGACATCTTGGGGAAGTTCCTTCCACCACGTCGGTGTATACTTACCTTTCAATCTAAGAGAAGGTGGTACCAGTCGAGCAGTGCTGGAGGATCTCAGACAGCGTGGTGCAGTGCGAGGTGTGATTAGGTCTCTGAGGTAAGATGGTGCTGGTCCATATTTGGCCATGTAGGTAAGCATCAGGGTTTTAAATTTGATATGTGCAGCTACTGGAAACCAGTTAAGGAAACACAGCAGTGGGGTGGTGTGGGAAAACTTGGGCAGATTGAACACAAGTCGTGCAGCTGCATTTTGGATCATTTGCAGTGGACGAATAGCGTTCAGAGAAATACCTGCCAGCAGAGAGTTGCAGTAGTCTAGTCTTGAAATGACAAGATACTGAACAAGCAACTGGGCAGCCTGTGTGGACAGAAATGGTCAAATTCTTCGAATGATGTAGAGAAGAACTCAACAGGAATGAGCCACATTAGCGACATGTGAGAAGGACAGTTGTTTGTCCATAGTTACCCTAAGGTTACGAGCAGTGGCTGAAGGGGAGAGCAGAGAGTCATGAAGAGTTATTCGAAGATCCTGACCTGGAGATGAATCACCAGTGATGACCAGCAGTTCTGTTTTGCTGGGGTTGAGTTTAGTTAATGAGCACTCATACATGAAGATATGTCTGTCAAGCTTGCCGAGATCCGAGCGGAAGCTGTGGAATCTGATGGAGGGAAAGAAAAGATGAGTTGAGTGTCAACCTCATAGCAGTGGTAAAAAAAAAAAAAAAAACATGTGAGCATATGACTTGACCAATTGAGTGGGTATAGAGGGATAAAAGGAGGGGACCAAGTACCGAGCCTTTTGGGACACCAGTGGTGAGTCTGCACGGGGCAGATGTGGATCCCCTTCATGTTACCTGGTATGATCGACAATCCAGGTAGGTATCAAACCATTCCCATGCTGGTTCGCGGATACTGAGACTCTTGAGGGTAGACAAAGAGAGTCTTGTGGTTGACTGTGAAATGCTGCTGAAAGGTCCAGGAAGATAAGTACAGATGACAGCTGGCTGATCAAGCAACATGCAGTTTCTCAGAAACAGCCAAAAGGGCCGTCTCTGTGGAATGTGCCACTTTGAACCCAGACTGGTTTGGATCATTGAGGTTGTTCTCTGAGAGATAGACAGACAGTTGGTTAAAAACAGTGCCTTCCAGAGATTTAGAAAGAAAGGAGAGAAGTGATACTGGTCTGTATTTGTTTATGTCTGATGGGTCCAGAGCAAGTTTCTTTAAGATGGGAATGACCCTTGCTTGCTTGAAGGTAGTTGGCACATAGCCAGATGATGAGGACCCATTGATGATTGTGGAGATGAAGGGCAGGAGATCGTGTGTGATGATTTGAAGCATAGTTGAAGGGATTGGATCCAGAGGACAGGTGGTGGGATTGCAAGACTGGAATACTTGCAGTATCTCATCTTCTGTTAAGTTTGAGAAGCTTGATAACAAATGAGTAGTGGATTCCTGGCTGTGTTGTGTAATCATTGTTGGGGAGGAAGTGAAGGTCTTGCAGATTTCCTTAATCTTTTTAATCATAGAAGGAGGTAAAGTCATTAGCAGTCAGGAAGTATGGAGCAGGTGTGGCAGGGGGTTGAGTAGTGAAGGGAATAAGTGAAGAGGGATATCCAGGTCTCAGAAAGTGCCATAAAGTCAAAGGTGTAGTGGGAAAGTCAACTTTCCTTACAGCAGACTGGCAATTCCAGAGCCCAACTACCACCACTGTTTAAGATTAAGACAACAGAGGAGGATAGATAAGGCTGTTTTGTGGATTGGAACGTTTGTGTTTGTAAAAGGTGACTACAATTCACACCATAAGTGAGACTGAACCTACCCTTAATTAATCACCCGATAAAACTAATAAGCACAGACCAACACTCTAGAATCAACTGAGTTATGTAAATATACAAAGTTAGAATCCTACCTTACCAGAAGAGAGTAGATTCACAATAGCGCTAAAGCACACTGATGAGCTAAAGCACACTGATGATCTATAGCCATAAACTGTGAGTGAAGGGAAAGAGGGGCCTTATAAAGGGGACAGGTAAATGGAGGACAGGTGTAGGTCATTTGTAGGAGGGAAATGCTGAGCGAGAGTGTTGAGTGTTGGAGGGAGGCATGACTGATGGCTCTCTGACATTACCCCCTCCTCAGGGGCTCCAGACCCGTGATCTCGGGGTGTGAAACAGTCAAGGTGGTTAAGGTGAAACTCCTTCAGGAGTACTGGGTCCAGGACGTCTTGTCATTGGACCCATGAGCGCTCCTCTGGTTCATACCCTTTCCAGTCAATGAGGTATTCTAGGGTGGAGCCTCTGCATTGCGAGTCCAGAATCTCTCGGACGGAGTAAACAGAGGGTTGATCCAGCACCTTAGGGGGAGGTGGATCGATGGTGGCTCCAGGGTTCTCTGTGGCAGGGGGAGAGAAGGGTTTTAGGAGTGACACATGGAAGGTAGGGTGGATGCGGTACCTTGGGAGGAAGTCAAGTCGTAGGACACTTTATTAATCCACCGCAGAATCTTGAATGGCCTGATGAAATACGGGCTGAGCTTCCTGCAGGGCAGTTGGAGACGCAAATCTTGTGTAGATAACAACACCTTGTCTGCTGGTTGGTAAGGAGGTGCCTCTGCTTTTTAAAGATCTGCGAAGCTCTTTGTGGTTCTGAAGGCCTCTTTGGCGCTGGGTATGTGCCGACTACCAAACTCTTTCGCTCCCCCAAGAAGCAGGAAACCACTGCAGGGATGTTTAAAGGTTCATCTGTCCAGGGGAACAGTGAAGGTTGGAAGCCACCCACACACTGGAATGGGGTCAAGCCGGTGGCTTCTTGGTGCAGGGAGTTCTGTGTGTACACAGCCTATGGGAGGAACCGGTTTCAACTCGTCTGTTTCTGGTGGCAGTAGTATCAGAGGTAGCATCCCAGCTCCTGTATCTTTCACTCTGTCTGGCCATTAGTCTGTGGGTGATAGCTAGAAGAGAGGTTAACAGTAACACAGAGGAACTTGAAAAAAACCTTCCATACGTGGGACATGAACTGAGGACCCCGGTCTGACTCTATTTCTTCCGGGATGCCAAATTTTCAAAACACGATCCACAGCTACTAGGATGCAGGTGTTACCATCAGAGTTCGGCAGAGCCGTGACAAAGTCTATACCCAGATGGGACCCAGGTAGTTGTGGGGTTGGTAGGGAAACCAGTTTTCCTGCTGGTAAGTGGCGTGGTGTCTTAGACATGGCACAGACAGAGCAGCCTCGGACAAATCTAGCCATGTCTCCGATCATTCCGGGCCACCAGTAGCATGATCAGATCACCAGGAGTGTCTGTCTCATACCCGGGTGGCTGGAACCTGGGGCCTCATGGATAGACTTCAACAGGAGTTGACAGCAAGTCCTTGAAACAAAAGTCCTCCGCTCAGGGGGAGTGGGGCCGGTTCTCCACGGGTTGCCGTTCGGATCTCCTCATCCAAATTTCACATGATAGGGCTTAGGATAAGATTGGGTGGAATGATCAGGGCATCTGCTTTCCCATTCTTGGAGCATGGACGATATGTGATCGTGTAGTGAAAGCGGGTGAAGAATAACGGCCATCTGGCCTGCCGGGGGGTTAAGGCGTTTAGCTTCCAGAAGGTATTCAAGGTTCTTGTGATCAGTGAACACTGAAAAGATGTGCCACCCCTTCCAACCAGTGCCACCACTCTTCTAGAGCCAGTTTGATTGCCAGGAGTTCTCAATTTCCGATGTCATAGTTGTGTTTTGCAAGAGAGAGTTTCTTTGAAAAGAAGGCACAGGGTTGCAGGTGTGGAGGGTTACCCGTATGTTGGGATAAGGCGGCCCTGTGCCTGTGGAGGAGGCATCCACCTCCACTATGAAAGGGAGCTGGGAATTCTTTTGAGCTCAAGGAAGGCTTTCACTCTGTGCCCTTGCATATACGCACCAAGTGGCGATGAGGGGGTATGTAAGTGGCAGCCTGCTTGCTGAATACATCCATGAGCGAATGGTACTCAGGAGGATCCTCCACTTTCTTGTGGGTCTCAGGACTTTTAAATAGTGTTGATGCTAGAGAGATTAGGACCAGGTGTGGTTGGGGCAGGTGGTGCAGGCAGTGGTTCTGGCATTGTTGGCTCCACTCTAGGATGTCATATGGGTTCCAGGAGAATCTAGGGGAGTGTTCTGAGAGCCAGGGACACCCAAGAATGATGCTGGTGGTGGAGTGTTTGAGGACCAAGAACCTGATCTCTTCTCAATGGAACAATCCCACTTGGAGGATGACCACAGGAGCACAATATTTCACCCAACCGTTTCCCCTGGATTGTCTAGATTGCGAGCTCCCGAGTCCCTCTCTCATGGGCCAGCTGGAGGTGCACTAGACACAGACACAGTCTTGGGAGATGAAATTTCCCACGGAGCCCGAATCTATAATGATTACTGGTAGTTTGGATAAGTGGGCGATCTCAGAGGTGAGGTCTACAGTACTTACCAACGGGCATGGAGGTCGGGCAGGACACTGGTGAATAAAGTAACCTGTATCACCACAATACAGGCAAGCCACCGCCACGAGGCGACACACACTCTCTCCTTTTTTTGTTAGCCGTTGGGACCCGATCAGCATGGATTCCGGTTCTGGGATGGAAGGGATAGTGGTGCGAAGTTTTGGTTCAGCCTCCAGGGATTGACAGGCAGCCAGCCGCTGGGAGATGCGTATGGATCTTTGGATAAACGCCTCGAGACACAGTGCGTTGTCATATATTGCCATGGCCATCATGATATATTTGAAAACCCCTGATGATATGCCCCATGGAGAGCGATTTCATTCCAACCGCTAGTGGCGAGGTGGTGAGGGCCCAGGTGGCTATGCAGAATAACTTCTGTGAAATGGCTGGTAAAGAGCGAATATGAGTTGGTAAGGGCACAATTGGCGCTTCATATCACTCATGACAGGGCCCTCCCTTTTAGCAGTGAAATGAGGAAAGCCACCTTGGAACGATCAATGGGGAGCTTGGTAGGCTGCATTTCCTTGTATAGACTGACTTGAAGGAAGCCGCTGCAATTGGGCTGCTTTCCAGGAATACGAAGCTGGAAGAGCCATCGGGCTGCTGGAGGCGGGTGGTGAAGCCACGCTAACTGGCGCCCTAGTGAAAACCTCCCGGAGAGCAGCGACGAGGTCCTTGACTGGATTTGAGATGTGAGCTGGTTGGGGATCTATTGAGGTAGGTTTTTGAGGTCCGCTCTTCTGTCACAGATAGACCAGGCTTCAGGGACCGGGAATAAAACAAGGTTGTCATTGATTGCTCTTAAATATACAAACACAAAAGAGTCAAACACGAAACTGCAGGAAATTACAAACTTAAATTAATTAAGCTTCATCCGAAGCATAGCGTGGAGCATGGGAAACACAGGTGGTAGACCAGATCTCCGTAAACTGTAGATTGGATGGTGAGTGAAGGGGAAGAGGGGCCTTATAAAGGGGACAGGTAAATGGAGGATGGGTTTAGGTGATTAGTAGGAGGAAGAGGCTGAGCAAAAGTGTTGTGTTGGAAAAACAGGAAAAAACATGTAAACCATCAGTAGGGTAGTAATGATCTGATAAACTTTTTCAACAATCAGATTTAAAACATCAGGCAAAAAATCAAAAAAATTATACATCCAAACTATTTTATAAATAACCCTGTAGATAGCACTATAATAATACATTAATTTATTTCCACATCAAAATCAACTTTATTCTTGATCCCTTGCCTACAAGTTTCTTCAAAAAGATAATTCCAGGAGTTATTGAACCTGTTCTATAAAATAATAAACTCTTCCATTAACACTGGTTATGTACCTAAATTTTCCAAAATGGCAGTTATCAACCCATAATTAAGAAACCTGTCAGCTGCCAGCTTGTCCAACTACAGACCAGAGGTGGCAAAGTACACAGATCCTTTACTTAAGTAGAAGTAAAGATACTCATGTTTTACTCGGGTAAAAGTTAAAGTACTGATTATACTTTTTTATTTAAGTGAAAGTAAAGAAGTCATATACTTAAGTAAAAAATAGTTATTACTTCTACCTGTTTTAGTGGTAACTGTACCTCATATTAATTTTAAATTTAGTCTTTGTCATTGCATTGTACAGGTACACAGCAACAAAATGCAGTTGGCATCTACCAGAATTGTAAAAAGTAACAATCGTGCAAATAGTGAAGATAAATATGTAGCAAATGTACAGCATGTGAATAAATATAAAGGCTATAGCAGTGCAGAGATGTGTGAACATTATTAAGAAGTACAGATAGATGTTCTAAGGCTATGGCATTGTGGAAGGTTATAATATTATCGCATTTAAGAAATGTGCAAGCTGAATGAATAAACAAGTTTACCATATATATATATATATATATATATATATATATATATATATATATATATATATATACATACAGTGAGGAAAATAAGTATTTGAACACCCTGGGGTCTGAAATTGTCATCGTAGGTGCATGTCCACTTTGAGAGACATAATCTAAAAAAAAACAATTATGCAAAATAGCAGGGTGTTCAAATACTTATTTTCCTCACTATATATATATATATATATATATATATATATATATATATATATATATATATATATATATATATATATATGTCATGTTTAGCTTCTTCCATTTTCTAATGATTGCTCCAACAGTGGACCTTTTTCACCAAGCTGCTTGGCAATTTCCCCGTAGCCCTTTCCAGCCTTGTGGAGGTGTACAATTTTGTCTCTAGTGTCTTTGGACAGCTCTTTTGTCTTGGCCATGTTAGTAGTTGGATTCTTACTGATTGTATGGAGTGGACAGGTGTCTTTATGCAGCTAACGACCTCAAACAGGTGCATCTAATTTAGGATAATAAATGTAGTGGAGGTGGACATTTTAAAGGCAGACTAACAGGTCTTTGAGGGTCAGAATTCTAGCTGATAGACAGGTGTTCAAATACTTATTTTCCTCACTGTGTATGTATATATATATATATATATATATATATATATATATATATATATATATATATATATATATATATATATATATACACGCACACACTATATTTTTATATTATATTATACATATATACATGAATGTGAAATGTTGGGCAGAATGTACAGTAAGGATATAAAGAAATAAAGATACATATACATAAAAATAGTGCAGATGTAATGAGTAAAAATAGGAAGTATTAATATATGGTACATTTCTATCTGTTCTAAATGTACCATATATGAATACTTCCTGTTTTTAATACTTTTAAGCAACATGGACATGGAGAAATATGGATGCAACATAGAGCATGAATACAAACAATTATTGTAAATTATTTAAAGTAATAATGGTGGTTTAAATTATGTAAATAATCAGGACACCAAACGGAACCTTTTCTACCATAATTTCCGGACTATTAAGCGCACCCATATATAAGCCGCATAAACTGAATTTTACAAATATTTATATTTTGAACATAAATAAGCCGTACCTGTCTATACGCCGCAGGTGTCTACACTGAAACTAATTAACTTTACACAGGCTTTAACGAAAGACAGGGTCTGTTACACGGTGTAACGGGTGAAATATGTTGTGGCTCCTTTAAGAGCAGAGCAGCATTTTGGGAATAGCCTGCCGGCGCATTTTTCCGGTATTTATGCATGTGTGCAAGACCGAGGTATGTCCATATTATTTTCTGATGCTCATTTCTAAGTTTCTTTGACTAACCCGTAACGCTGTTGCCAAGAAAAATAAAAAAGCACGGGTTTTGGAAACCTGTCTGTGCTTATATGATTTCTGTTACAACGGCTTGTATCTAAACAGTAGTCTACCAAGAAAGTAACGGTCACTGTCGTCCTCCTTCCTTTCACAACTATTTTTCTAGTTTATCTTTTAGCATCGTCATGCGTTTAAAAATCTCCATCTGTGAAGCTTTCTCCCAATGCCGTGCAGCTCAGAACACACTTTTAGTCCGAAAAATACGGTATGTTTCCACACAAACAGTTAATGAGGTGGTACTGGAGAAACTACACCTCTTCAAGTCAAGTCAAGAAGCTTTTATCATAATCATAGACATTTTACAGATTTAAATGATGTATTGGTCTTATCTATACGATCAATAAAGACAGTAATTTAAGTTAGTTTCGCCATTATGAGGGAAAACCCACAAAACGCCACCCAGAGGGTTAATTGTGTGAATTATGGCGGATTTGGTGTTTGATTTGAGACTTAAATAAAACAAATGTTGACTGATTAAAAATATTTTTCTGTAGACTTATTTATTTATTTTATATCTAAGTAAATAAAGGATGTTATAAATAAGTGTATGTTTTGCTGGAGGTTTTAATTTTGCCTCTTATTATTTATTTTATTATTTATTATTTATTTATTTTTGTATTTATAATTATTTATAAAAATGGTAAAAACAGAAATGCGAGCTGAATTGATAATAAATATGGCGTTAATAAAATGTAGTGCTGTTTAAAATAATTTTAATTTTGACAGCCTAATATATATATATATATATATATATATATATATATATATATATATATATATATATATATATATATATTTTTTTTTTTATACAAAACGAATTAAAAATGCCGTTACCTAATGAATGTGTCCAGGCTGAACATCCACATATAGAACACAAGCAGAGAAAAGATGATGATGATGATGATAATGATGATGATGATCAGGTGATCAGGAATGTCTCTGTTCTCAGTCATGTTTACATCGCTGACTCCCTCTGTCTCATCCACTTTAGCTTTACTTCTTGTTGCTTTCTGCTTTCTCATTCTTAGCTTTGTAAACTAGTCTACATCTGTGGTGAGTGAGAGTCAGGACATTATACACCAGTGGATTGAAAAAGACGCACAATGACAGGAAATCGGTTGGTGGGCTGAAATTGGCATGCAGTAAAAATAAAAAATATTGACATTTCACCAAATCAATAAATTAAAACTAAAGTAACGAGTCTGTTTTGAAAATGTAAGAAGTAAAAAGTACAGATATTTGTGTAAAAATGTAATGAGAAAAGTAAAAAGTTGTCTGAAAAATAAATAGTAAATAATGTATCGATACCAAAAAAATCTACTTAAGTACAGTAACCAAGTATTTGTACTTCGTTACTTCCCACCTCTGCTACAGACTAATATCAAACCTCCTCTTTATCTCCAAGATTTTAGAAAGGTCTCTAGCACAACAGTTACAGTATGCTTACAACTACTTAGGAATAAAAAATGTTAAATGTATCAGTCAGGATTTAGGCCGCATAGCACAGAGTACTTGCTGGTAAAACTGATAAATTACCTATTATTGGCTTCTTATCAGGATTTTGTGTCCTTCCTTGTTTTGCTCGACCCTAGTGCAGCTTCTGACACCATTGATCACACTCTCCTCCTTGCTGGACTAGAACATTTTGTTGGCATGAAGGGAACAAATTTTTCTTGACTTAGATTTCATTTGACTTATTGCCATAAGTTTGTTGATGTAAATGTAAGTTCTCTAAACTCTTTTTCTGCAAGGATTTGTCTTAGGCCCACTGCTTCTCTCTTCATATATGCTGCCTCTGGGTGAAATTATACATAAACATGGTATCAGCTTTCATTGCTATGCTGATGATACACAGTTGTATATACAGTTGTATATTTCAGCAAAGCCAGATGAGAGAGATTATTTAAAAAATGTTGAGGAGTGTGTAAAGGACATTAGACAGTGGATACTTAATAACTTCCTTCTGCTTAACTCGGCTAAGACTTTTACTAGGACTACATGCAGCTAGAACTAAACTTTCCAATTATGTAGCATCTCTGGATGTTGTTTCTGTCTTAATGTGTACAGCAGTCAAAGACTTTTGTGTAATAATTGACCCTTGTCTGTCATTTAAGGCTCATGTGAATAATATTACCAGGATAACCTTCTTTTACCTTAGAAATATTGCAAAAATTATAATGTCGTTACAATATAATGTCAGTACAGGATGCAGAAAAACTAGTTTATGCTTTTGTTACATATAGATTAGACTATTGTAATGCTTTACTGTCTGGGTGTTTGAGTAATTGCATAAATAAACTTCAGTTAGTCCATAATGCAACAGCAAGTGTCCTCACTAGATCTAGAAAATATGACCACATCACCCCTGTTTTAATCAGTCTACACTGGCTCCCAATTAAATCTGGCATTGCTAATAAAACACTACTACAGATTTATTAAGCATTTAATGATCTTGCACCACAATATCTGAGTGAACTTCTATACCCTCAAGGCTACAAAGGTGGATGCTATTTGTTAGGGGGCAGATCTTTTTTTTTTTTACAAAGCCCCACAGTTATGTAACAGCCTCCCAATTAGTGTTCGGGACTCAGTTTTCATGTCAAGGCTGAAAACACATTTATTTAGTCAAGCATTTTATCGGTAGGTTTTTCTAAGGTAAAGGAGCAGATCTGGAGGAATCATGGATATAGTGAATCATAGAGTGTTCGGTGAACTGGGATATTTGTATGCTGTCATCTCCTTACTCTCACGCATTTTTTGACAGTGATTTAGTGGGCCATCTCTTATATCAGATATCCCTCATGTCTGTGTTAGCACAGTGTTCTTAATTTTTATACAATAAGGATACCCCCCTCTCTCTCTCTCTCTCTCTCTCTCTCTCTTTCTCTTTAGGTAAACATGCTCCTGAGGTACCAGTGACCACTGTTCCTTCTCCTCTCCTCTCCTCGGATCTGTCCGCTTTGTCTCTGCCTGCCTGTGGATGGTGTTCTCTTCTTTTCGAGGCCAGTCTGTGGGGATGGGGATGTTTCTCATAAACGGCCTGGGGATTCATAAAATTACGAAGTAACACAGAAGCTTTGAGGATGGATATGGACTGTACTTGATGTCAACAGTCTGCTACATTGACTCAGGTCTACAGTTTGCATTTGATTACCATTACTTTGATTACCATCACCTTAAAATCTAGGGTTAGTAAATATTAAATGGACATTCAGTGCCACCCAGATGAGGATGGGTTCCCTCTTAAGGTCTGGTTGCTCTCAAGGTTTCTTCTTTATGCCATCTCAGAGAGTTTTTCCTTGCCACAGTCTCCACCAGCTAGCTCTTATAATATATAATTATATAATGATATCAATCTTATTCATTTATTTATCACCATATTATTTGTGTAAAGCTGCATTGAGACATGTCCATTATAAAAAGCGCTATACAAATAAAAAATAATTTAATTGAATTGAACCTGCCTGTGACCGTGATGCCTCCCTCCGTGATGCCTGGAGTGAGGTGCAGATCAATGTGGTGGCAAGGAAGACCACACCTCTTACTAACATGCAGGTGCTTTGTCTAACCAAGGCTGAAGTGACAAATCTTTATGCAGAGTTAACCCACAGAAGTCTGCTGGACCAGACAACATTTCAGGCAGATTGCTTAGGGAATGTGCAGAACAGCTAGCAGATGTCTTTACTGATATCTTCAACATCTCCCTGAGCAGCACCGCTGTTCATACATGCATCAAGACAACAACCATCGTCCCCATGCCAAATAATTCTACAGTCTCCTGACTCGATCACTCTCGTCCCATCGCACTCACATCCATCCTAATGAAGTGCTTTAAGAGGCTCGTCATGAGGCACATCAAGACCAAGCTACCACCCCCACTGAAGCTCATGCAGTTTAAGTGTCATCCAAAACATTCGCCAAAACACTCCATCTGGCCCTCACCCACTTAGGCAAAAATGAGGACACATATACGAATGCTGTTCATAGATTACAGTTCAGCTTTTACGAGTGAGCATGCAGAGCACAGAAAGGAGGTGCAACCACTACCAATCTGGTGTTAAGCCAACAACGTCTTTAAACGTTGACAAAACCAAAGAGATTAAATTCAATTTATTTTTTATTTGTATAGCACTTTTAACAAGTACCATTGTCTTAAAGCAGCTTTGCACAGATAATGTGGTGATAAAGAATGAATAAGATGTGCTTTATGTGTAAGTTTGTCACTGATGAGCAAATGGTGACTGTGGCAAGTAAAAACTTCCCCAGATGGTATAAGGAAGAAACCTTGAGAGGAACCAGACTCAAGAGGGAACCCATCCTCATCTGAAAGTCACCGAATGTCCATTTATTACAGATAAACTATGTTCAGGTGTGCAGTGATTGTAATCAGATGCAAACTCTAGTCCTGAGTCAGTGTAGCTGTAGCTGTAGCAGTGTAGCTATAGATGGTTTCTGACTTTAGGAGAGCACAGAGCAGCCATCCTCTACTGATCATCGATAAATTCTCTGTAGAGATCGTTAAGAGCAGAAATTCCTTGGTGTCCATCTGGCAGAGAACTTCTCCTGGTCACTCAACACCAGCACCATCACTAAGAAAGCCCAGCAGTGTCTCTACTTCCTAAGAAGGCTGAGGCATTTATCATTTTTTTCCCCACTCTCTGATGTTTCGATATGGATCTTGATGTAGAAATTTGAATGGGATTTTCAGGTGGGTTACTTTTTCCTGATTTATGTAGTTACTAGCAGCTCTGGAGTCTATGACCACAATCAATACAGAAAAAGCATACAAGTGCTGTATTTTTACATGTAACAGAATGGAGGTGAGATATGGTCTGGATTAGACTTAAAAGATTAGAAGCATACATTTGAGCTTCCACTCATAGGTGGTTACTATATAATAGTTTTGACTAGGAACATATTGTGCATTGTCTAAAGTAATGACCATGGTGCTGCAATTAAAGCAGTGGTGCATTGGCTCAGGAGGGTGGTCTACTGATGGGAAAGCTCCTATCTTCTAGCTCCCAGCTTGCAGGTGCTTCTGGGTTAATTTTTTTTTACCTGACAAAATGTGGCTAAATGGTGTTGAATCCAAAAACATGCTTTGCCTCATAATAAAAACCCAAGCCTCTCTTTAAACTCTGTCGCTTTCCAGATTAATTTAAAATGGATTAATTTAAAATGGAATTTTGTTAGACTGAAGACCTTCCCTAATAGTTAGTGAAGCTCATGAAGCACTGAAGAAAGAATCCCTTGAATCCCTTGGCATCAGGCAAAAACAAAGGGGTAGTAATCCAAAAACAAACAAACAACAACAAAATAGAATAACAATAACAGCCAAATGGCTTAGTAAAGGCAGATGTAGAGAAAACACTCAGAGTGTTATTTGGGGAAGAGCTGGTAAGTAAAAGTCTTCTATAATGTGTGTGTGGTAACTACTTTTGGGGCCATGTCTATAGGCCACAAATTGTTTTGGGTCATACAAGTCTGTCATACATGGACCTGACATTTAGGTTTTAAGCATATTTCTCCAATATGTTTCTATTTGCTTTCCACTTGATTTTAGTGTTTGCTATATCCCATTAAAGGTGGAAAAATATCTGATTACATTATTGCATTACAAATACCTTTTTTAACAGGGGTGTGTAGATGTTTTATGTCCTATGTATGTATGTATGTTTGTATGTATGTATGTATCTAAAGTTATTTACCCCCTTAATAGCAAAATTATTAACATTCAGTAAAAATGCAGCATTTACCATCGTCAATGGCCCACATATTGCCAATCCCACTTCCAGTCTGTATCCAGCGAAACTGAGTGCTCTCTGTGAGGGCAGCATTGGGAAGAGCAACAGAAATCCTTGTCCACCTACCCACATACACATGCATGAATATACAAGTAAAATGTTAACTAGAAAAAATGTACAAAGCAATTTGTTAATGAAATAGATCTAATTTAAAATACAGGTGGAACACTAATATATTACAGATTTAACAATAACTAGAAGATTAGGTTCTGGAATCAGATCAAACTTAAACTTTCATTTAACTTTATTTGGACCTATTTCTGTCCTTGGACATAAGAAACAGCATAAGGTACAATCACGTTGCATTTTATACCTACAGTTCTCCTTTCCACCCAGGCTTGCCAGGGTTTAACATTTGTGTAAAAAAAATCACAAATATGGCACAGGCAAGATCTTTTTCTTGCCTGTGCCATGAACAACAAATTAGAGTTTTTAGAGTTGCACTGACTGAATGGACTCAAGTTATAAAATTAGATTTGTTAATTAACTTCCAAAATTTTGATGAATAGTTTGAATCAACAAATGCATCAGGTACAGCAATTTTAAAATGAAAGCAACATGCTTAAGAAATGGAAAAAAGAAAGTGATTACAAAGTGTGTGATTGGTGAGGACATGGCTGATCGCTTTCATATATTTCAGTTCAAAAACTAAAAGCATGATAACTGGTAATGTTTAGGGCTAGTAACTTTAGCTTAGGCAATTATCAGACTGCTGGATTTCTTAGTCACCGGAAATGTTTTGTTTACACAATGCAGTTGTCTAAAGCGCTCAGTCAATGAGTCAATAAACCTCAGTCATTGCAATTGCAACTAACATCAATGATTAATTAAATTAACTATGCAAGTACAATTTAGGCAAATCCTAGGAGATATTGGCACATTTCAAGCTATATTCATACAACAGGAGTTACATATGTTGACATCAAACATGCAAAACACTTACTACACAATAGCACTTATATAACATGTAAGTAAAGGTTACTGCAACAGAGTCTGATGTGCTTGCCTGTGTGCACCTTCCACTTTAATTTTATTGATGCATATGCTATATGCTATCATATGCATATGATAATATTGTCTTTTTTGCCTTCTCTTCCAATTCTGCATAATGTCTCTATGGGAAAGGTGGGTTTTTGTTAAGATTTAACTAATCTAATTTCTCTTTCTTCATCTTTATTTATTTTCGATGAGGGCAACATTGGAAAGAGCAAAGGAAATTCTTGTCCACCTACACACATATACGTGCAAGAATAAACAAATTCAAATGTTGACATTTACATAGCAAATATAAATTAAAAATTTTCTACCACATTTTAATTTTAGTTTGGTTGGAATACATTTTGGTTAACGCAAATGTATGTTTCATTTGTTTTGCACATTTGTATTCCCACATCAAGCTTATGTGACCGGTTGAATGTCTTTAAAATGAAGACAAATAGACATGCATAAATAATGGGTGCATTTTAAATCCGAAGACACGCCCACTGCTGTGGAGTTGCGCTTTGACATTGAGCACACTTGTGCCACGTAATTATGTCGGCGTGTTTGTGGCTTTATAAAAAGCACAGTTGAGTGGGGGCACTTTGATTCCTTTCTTATCTGTAGGCTGGGTGGCTAAAAAAAGGTATTTTTATCTTCTACTTTCCTGTGGCTTTCCCCTGGTGAGTCGCTTGTTTTATTTTATTAGTTGCTAATCATGGTCTGAATGTGTTTGTAGGTAGGTGTGCATGAACGCAGGTAGCATAAAGTGACAATAGTTTAACCCCGTTTGTGAGGTAAGCAACTTTTATTGTGGGTTATTTAGGGGAAGGGGGAAACTGTTTGAAATGTTTTGTTTGTTTGTTTTTTAGGTGCGGCCAAAGAGCGCTAGCTGCTGTTTCGTACCTGTTTCGTACCTGTTTTGTATATGCTTTTACACACCATTTCATAAACCCGAATTAGCTTGTTGGTTTACAGTTTGGACCAAGCGGATGTCGCGGTTGTAAACCGCTGGATTACTGAGTGTTTTAAAAGGTTATCCTGCTCAATGGTTCTGTGCTATATTTGAGTAAGGACTTGGATATTTATCTCTTGCGCAGGTGTATTAAATTAACAGGCTTGGTATTTTTGCTCCGTGAGCCTCTTGGACGCTTTTTAAATATTAATCGGGAGTTACTTGTTTTTCTCTTTTTTAACATGTGTATAAGTGTAAGTACCATTTACATAACTCTTTCCACATGTAACTATCTGATGAGCTGTGATTTTTGAGACTTAAACAGAAGGGGAGATTGTGTGTTTTGGGTTTATTTTTGGTTTATTCTTGTTTTTTAAGAATTATGCACGGATTTGCTGTGTGCTCTGTCCCTTCTGTTACAAAGAGGATTTAATCTAGTCTCTCCGATTGTGGGTAAATAACTGGTAAGCTGTAAATGGTGTTTTAAAATATTTATAGCATTCTTTTGTTTAATAAATTTGTACTATTTTTGTAAAGTCACGTCTCTGTCTTTAATCCCATCCGAACCAGCAGGGTCCTTTATACTTTTTTGGTTAAATTATTCTTTTGGGTACAATCTATTTTCCTGGGTGAATAAATAACCCAGGTGGTGTAGTCGGTTCCTTTTTTTATTTTTAATACCTTTTAACCAAAGGTTACAATCTTGGCGTAGATGGCAGGATTCATTGGGTATGTAAAGCAGAGACGTGACTTTTTTTGTGTGATATTAATTTTGGTTTGATACTGATTTATTTTGATCTTGAAACAGCAGCCAGTGCATTAGTTTCCTGTTTTGTGTATTTTCCTCTCCTTTTTTCCTAATTAGGCTGTCACTATGGAGGAGGAGGAGATGCAGCAATTGCGAGACTTGGTGGCCCATCTTAAGGCTGATAATGAGCGCCTACGTTACGAAAATGGTAATTCAGTAGTGACAGAAAGGTTGATTTATGTCCCTAGGGAGAGGAAATGCCCTGTTTTTAGAGGCCGCACTGGGATTTTTTTTGACTGATTGGTTAGAGGACGTGAAGACTAGTATGCGCGTTCGCCACTTATCCCTTATTGATAAAGCACACTTTTTGTATGATCATTTAGAAGGGGAAGCTAGGGAGGAAATAAAATGTAGGCCTAGAGAAGACCGGGAAGATCCAGAAAGAGTTATTCAAATACTTACTGAATTGTATGGTTGCCCGGATTCATATATTGTTTTGCAGGAGAATTTCTTTTCTCGACGCCAATTAGAGGGAGAGACATTTCAGGAATTTTCACATGCCCTCCTTGGCTTAATGTCAAAAGTAATTAAAAATGCTCCTAATGGTATGCCTAACTCTGAGGTTCTTTTGCGGGACCAATTTGTAGAGTATGTGCTGGATTCTGCCCTTCGAAGGGAATTAAAACAGTTTGTATGTCGAAACCCTAGGGCTACTTTACTTGATGTTAGAGGGGAAGCTATTAGATGGGAACTGGAGGGCATGACAAGGGGTTCTAGGGACTGTAGCTTTTCAACTTCTACCCATGGGCTGCAGTATGGGGTTTGTGGGTCTACAATGTCTACAGGTTCTGAATTATCTGAGCTTAAAGAGATGCTTAAGAAGCAGCAAGAACAGCTTGATCAGTTAACACGTAATGTGTCTTCATTTCAAAATGCCCCAAGACGTTTCCCTCCTGTTACAAATGCCACTAATCGGGGTGCAGTTATCTGTAGGAGGTGCCGACAGCCTGGCCATTTCGCCCGTGAGTGGAGTTCTTGGTCAAGGGTTGATCGATCTCCCTCACGTCCTCCTCAGTTAGTGGCGCAAAGGTCCCAACCCTCTGTTTCATTTCAGGAAAGCACAGAAGGTTCTAGTTATGTGTTTGGCTCAGATGTTGTTTTCCCCGATGTACAAAATATGGCCCCTTTATTATCTCCATGCCCCCATGTGACTGTTAGTTTGGGTGGAGTGTTAGTTCCCTGTTTGTTAGACACAGGTTCAATGGTGTCAACTGTGACTGAAAGCTTTTTTTTGAAGCACTTTGAGCTTTGGGGTAGGGACAAACTTCACTCTTGTCATTGGTTACAGCTTAAGGCTGCCAATGGCTTAGATATTACATACATAGGCTATTTAGAGCTGGATGTTAAAGTCTTGGGTAAAGTGATTCCTAAACGTGGCGTGCTCATAGTTAAAGACCCTCCAGGTGCTACTCAGATCTCCGGTGTTCTGGGCATGAATGTTATTCGGGAGTGTTATAATGAATTATTTGGACAATATGGGTCAGCCCTTTTTGAAGCAGCTTTAGTGCAGCATGCCCCTAGTTTGTGGCAACAAGCCTTACAGAAATGCCATCAAGTTCAGGCAAAGGCCCCTTTAGACTCTTCAGCCCGGGTTCGGGTTCAAGGACGTAAATGTATTCATGTGCCAGGTGGCACTATGAAGTTTATTCCCGCTACTTGTTCTCAGCAACATGCTGGATTGACTGTTGTGTTTGAGCCCTCTAGTGGTGGGTTAGCAGCAGGCCTTTTGGCTTTTCCTGCCATTGTTAAGGTAGCTTGTGGACAAGTCTATGTTCCAGTTATCAATGTAGGGCTAGTTGATGTTAATCTTTATGCACAAACTGTCCTGGGTACTATTAGTCCAGTAACAGTAGTGAGTTTACCTCCAGGGGTTGAAGATGTTCCCATGAGTGTGCAGGCCACTGTCTCTTCCCAGGTAACTACTGGTTCCCTACAGGACAGGATAAATGCTGTTGATCTGTCCTCGTTAACTGCTGAGGAACAGTGTCAAGTTAGGGTGCTGCTGTCTAAATATTCTTCTGTGTTTTCAGAACACGATGGTGATTTGGGTTGTACCACTTTGATCACACATGATATTCCTTTGACTGATGAGGTTCCCGTTAGGCAGTGGTATAGACGCATTCCTCCCTCAGAATATGAGGCAGTCAAAGCTCATATTAATCAGTTACTGGAAACCCAAATAATAAGGGAAAGTAGTAGCCCCTATGCTTCTCCTATCGTCCTGGTAAAGAAAAAGGATGGTAGCCTGCGAATGTGTGTTGATTATCGTCAATTAAACAGTAAGACAAGAAAAGATTCATTTCCATTACCAAGAATCGAGGAATCTTTGGATGCTCTTTCCGGTGCCAGGTGGTTTACTACGATGGACCTCGCAAGCGGCTACAATCAGGTCCCAGTGGCCGAGAAGGATGAGATGAAAACTGCCTTCTGTACACCTTTTGGGCTATATGAATGGAACCGGATGGCCTTTGGCCTGTGTAATGCACCTAGCACATTTTAGAGATGTTTGGTTCGCAACATTTCCAATCACTGTTACTCTATCTGGATGATGTTATAGTGTTCTCTTCCACAGTGTCTGAGCATTTGCAACGACTAGAGGTGGTCCTGAAGCGTTTACATCAAGAAGGCTTAAAGGCCAAACTGGAGAAGTGTTCGTTTTTCCGGCCCGAGGTGGGTTACTTGGGGCACTTGATTTCTGACCAGGGGGTGGCGACTGACCCTAAGAAAATCGAGGCAGTTGCTAATTGGCAGCCTCCTCAACATGTCTCAGAACTTCTGTCCTTTTTGGGTTTTGCTAGTTATTACAGAAGGTTTGTAACCCAGCCATTAGGGGGGCACAAGCCAGTGCACTCTTAGTGCCGGTCCCAAGCCCGGGTAAATGGGGAGGGTTGCGTTAGGAAGGGCATCCAGCGTAAAACATGTGCCAAATCAAATATGCGGATCACAAATGAGAATTTCATACCGGATCGGTTGAGGCCCGGGTTAACAACGACCGCCACAGGTATTGTTAGCCGACAGGGTACCGTGGAAATTGGGCTACTGTTGGTCAAGGAGGAGAAGGAGAGGAGGAAGACGCCTACAGAGACGGCAGGAAAAGGAGCAGTGTAGGAGAGTAGAGGTTCGGGTTGGTACTTTAAATGTTGGTACTATGACGGGTAAAGGGAGAGATAGCTGATATGATGGAGAGGAGAAAGGTAGATATGCTGTGTGTTCAGGAGACCAAGTGGAAAAGGAGTAAGGCCAGGAACATTGGAGGTGGGTTTAAACTGTTTTATCATGGTGTGGATGGGAAGAGAAATGGTGTAGGGGTGATTCTGAAGGAAGAGTACAGTAAGAGTGTAGTGAGGTGAAGAGAGTTTCTGATAGGGTGATGATCGTGAAGGTGGAAGTTGAAGGATGATGATAAATGTCATCAGTGCCTATGCTCCACAAGTTGGCTGTGAGATGGAGGAAAAGGAAAGATTCTGGAGTGAATTAGATGAAGTGGTAGATGGTGTACCTAGGAAAGAACGATTGGTGATTGGGGCAGACTTTAATGGGCATGTAGGTGAAGGGAACAGAGGTGATGAGGAGGTGATGGGTAGGTATGGTTTTAAGGAGAGGAATGTGGAAGGGCAGATGGTGGTAGATTTTGCTAAAAGGATGGAAATGGCAGTGGTGAACACGTATTTTAAGAAGAAGGAGGATCATAGGGTGACGATAAGAGTGGAGGAAGGTGCACACAGGTGGACTATGTGCTATGCAGGAGATGCAACCTGAAGGAGATTGAGACTGTAAGGTGTTGGCGGGGACAGTGTAGCTAGACAGCATCGGATGGTGGTCTGTAGGATGGTTTTGGAGGCGAAGAAGAAGAGGAGGAAAGTAAGGATTGAAAGAAGAATAAGATGGTGGAAACTGAAGGAGGAAGAGTGTAGTGTGAGGTTCAGGGAAGAGGTCAGACAGGGGCTTGGTGGTGGTGAAGAGGTGCCGGATGATTGGGCAACTACTGCAGGAGTGATGAGGGAGGCAGCTAGAAAAGTACTTGGTGTGACATCTGGAAATAGAAAGCAAGACAAGGAGACGTGGTGGTGGAATGAGGAAGTGCAGGAGAGCATTAGGGAAAGAGGTTGGCAAAACAGAAGTGGGATCGACAGAGTGATGAGAAAAGTAGGCAGGAGTACAAGGAGATGCGGCAGCAGGTAAAAAGGGATGTGGCGAAAGCCAAGGAAAAGGCATATGAGGAGCTGTATAAGAGGTTGGACACTAAGGAAGGAGAAAAGGATTTATACCGATTGGCCAGGCAGAGGGACCGAGCTGGGAAGGATGTACTGCAAGTTAGAGCAATAAAGGATGGAGAGGGAAATGTGTTGACTAGTGAGGAGAGTGTGTTGAGAAGGTGGAGGGAGTATTTTGAGCAGCTGATGAATGAGGAAAATCACAGAGAGAAGGTTGGAGGATGTGGAGTTGGTGAAGCAGGATGTAGATAGGATTAGTAAGGAGGAAGTGAGAGCAGCGATTAAGAGGATGAAGAATGGAAAGTCGGTTGGACCAGATGACATACCGGTAGAAGCGTGAGATGTTTAGGAGAGATGGCAGTGGAGTTTTTAACCAGATTGTTTAACAGGATTCTGGAAGGAGAGGATGCCTGAGGAATGGAGAAGGTGTGCTGGTACCGATCTTTAAGCATAAGGAGATGTGCAGACCTGCAGTAACTACAGGGGAATTAAGTTGATCAGTCACACCATGAAGTTATGGGAAAGAGTAGTGGAAGCCAGGCTGAGAGAAGAGGTGACCATCTGTGAGCAACAGTATGGTTTCATGCCGAGGAAGAGCACCACAGATGCCTTATTTGCTTTGAGGATGTTGATGGAGAAGTATAGAGAAGGACAGAAGGAATTGCATTGTGTATTTGTGGATTTAGAGAAAGCGTCGACAGAGTGCCAAGAGAGGAGTTGTGGTATTGTATGAGGAAGTCAGGTGTGTCAGAGAAGTATGTGAGGGTGGTGCAGGACATGTATGAGGACAGTGTGACGGCAGTGAAGTGTGCAGTAGGTACGACAGACTGGTTCAGGGTGAAGGTTGGACTGCATCAAGGATCGGCCCTGAGCCCTTTCCTGTTTGCAGTGGTGATGGACAGGTTGACGGACGAGGTCAGACAGGAGTCTCCTGGACTATGATGTTTGCAGATGATATTGTGATTTGTGGTGAGAGTAGAGAACAGGTTGAGAAGAGCCTGGAGAGGTGGAGATATGCGCTGGAGAGAAGGGGAATGAAAGTCAGTAGGAGTAAGACAGAGTACATGTGTGTGAATGAGAGGGAGGGCAGTGGAGTGATGCGGTTGCAGGAGAAGAGGTGGAGAAGGTGGAGGAGTTCAGGTACCTGGGGTCAACAGTGCAAAGTAATGGAGAGTGTGTTAGAGAAGTAAAGAAAAGAGTGCAGGCAGGGTGGAGTGGGTGGAGAAGAGTGACAGGAGTGATTTGTGATAGTAGGGTATCTGCAAGAATGAAAGGGAAAGTTAATAGGACTGTGGTGAGACCTGTGATGTATGGATTAGAGACAGTGGCATTGAGTAAAAGACAGGAGGTGGAGCTGGAGGTAGCAGAGCTGAAGATGTTAAGGTTTTCGTTGGGAGTGACGAGGATGGACAAGATTTAGAAATGAGTTTATTAGAGGGACAGCACATGTAGGATGTTTTGGTGAAAAGGTGAGGGAGGTGAGATTGAGATGGTTTGGACATGTGCAGAGAAGGGACATGAATTATATTGGTAGAAGAATGCTGAAGATGGAGCCACCAGGTAGGAGGAAAAGAGGAAGGCAAAGGAGGAGGTTCATGGATGTGGTGAGGGAAGACATGCAGGTAGTTGGTGTGAAAGAGGCAGATGTAGAGGACAGGGTGGTATGGAGACGGATGATCCGCTGTGGCGACCCCTAATGGAAGCAGCCGAAAGAAGAAGAAGAAGATTACAGAAGGTTTGTGGAGGGTTTTGCTAAGCTGGCTGCCCCACTTCATCGTCTAGTAGCTGACCTGACCGGGGCCAAGAGAAAGAATACATCCCGGTCTTGCAAGGAGGCTTGGACAAAGGAGTGTCAACAAAGTTTTGATACTTTGAAGCAGCGGTTGGTGAGTGCCCCTCTTTTGGCCTATGCAGACTTCTCATTGCCATTCATTTTAGAAGTGGATGCAAGTTACAGCGGATTGGGAGCAGTCCTGTCTCAGGAACAGGGAGGCAGAGTTCGACCAGTTGCGTATGCAAGTCGAGGATTAAGGCCATCAGAGAGGAATATGTCCAATTATAGTTCCATGAAGCTGGAATTCTTGGCCCTGAAATGGGCAATGAGTGAGAAATTCGGTGAGTATTTACTTGGACATAAGTGTGTGGTAAACACCGACAATAACCATCTGAGTTACCTTCATACTGCAAAATTGGGTGCTTTAGAGCAGAGGTGGGCTGCTCAACTTGCCACTTTTGATTTCAGCATCAAGTATCGTTCTGGACGCAGCAATTGCAATGCTGATGCACTATCACGACAGCACCCTGCTGGGCCTGTACTGGAAGGTATGATTCCAGGAAGTTCTCTCCCTGAGCCTCTTCAGCAGGTTGCTTCCATCAGACCGCAGAATGAATGTGTACAAGCATCTATTACAGCTTTTCCTGGTCATACTTCTGCAGATTTGCGTGGGCTGCAGGAAGCAGATGCAGCGTTGGGAGTGTTGCTACAGTTGTGGAGGAGGGGGAAATATCCTTCAAGTGAAGAGCGTCAGGGGTTGTGCACGGATACAGGTAGACTACTGAAACAGTGGAAACAGCTAAGGATGAAGGATGACGTATTGTACCGCCAGTGTCACCATTCCCAGGGTGGTGAGGCCTTTCTTCAGCTTCTGCTCCCAGCTTCCTTAAAGACTGTAGTGATGCAGCAGCTTCATGATCATGGTCATCATCATGAACATGGTCATCAGGGAGTGGAACGTACAATAGAGCTGGTCCGACAAAGATGTTTTTGGCCATGTATGTCTTCTGACATTAAGCGATGGTGCCAACAATGTGAACGCTGTGTTGTTGCTAAGAATGTCTTTCCCCGCGCCCAGACCTATATGGGCCATTTGTTAGCTTCAAGGCCTAATCAAATTCTGGCAATTGATTTTACATTAATTGAGCCCTCACAGAATGGAATGGAGAATGTCCTTGTCCTGACTGATGTGTTTTCTAAATACACCCAGGCGGTGCCTACTCGTGACCAGAGAGCATCTACGGTGGCAAAGGTGTTGGTTAATGAGTGGTTTTACAAATTTGGCGTTCCTAGTCGCATCCATTCAGACCAGGGAAGGAACTTCAAGAGTATCCTTATTCATCAATTGTGTGAGTTGTATGGCATTGCCTGGAGTCGAACCACTCCAGCTCATCCAACTGGAAATGGTCAATGCGAGCGATTTAATCGCACACTGCACAATTTGCTGCGCACTTTACCCTCTTGTAAGAAGAAAAACTGGGCTGTATATCTCCCTCAAGTGGTTTTCTCTTATAATACTACCCCACATCAGTCTACAAACCAATCTCCCTATTTCTTAATGTTTGGGCAAGATCCACAATTACCTGTCGACTTTCTTTTGGGTCGAATTGAGGCTCCCACTCAAGGTAGTGTTCATGACTGGATTTATGACCATCAGACTAGACTTCAAGTGGCCTTTGATGGGGCTAGAAGTCACATGAAAGCTGCAGCGGACTGTAGAAAAGAGAGGCATGATCGGAGAGTTCAAGATGATCCTTTAGGTCAAGGCCAATTGGTGTATCTGCGGGATCTTGGTGTGCGAGGTCGGGCCAAGATTCAAGACTACTGGAGTTCTGTGGTTTACAAAGTGTTGCGAGCCCCTACATCTGGTGGGTCTGTGTACACCATTGCCCCTGTTGATGATTTGGAAAAGGTGAGACATGTGCATCGTACTCTGTTAAGAGCTCAACCAGCTGGGCAAAATTTGGCGGAGCCTGCTGACCCCCTTTCAGAATCTAATCAAGCCTCTCTGGAATCCAGTGAAGATCTATCGGATGATGATATGTGTTTAGTGGTGTCAAGGCAAGCAGATTCCCCTCTGGCTATAGTACCAATTGTTAATTCACCGCTATTTCCTATTTGTACTTCGTCCCGGCCTTGAGCCCCTGAGGGTATTTCCATCTCACCTAATAGTCTCCCTGATCTTGAGCCTCCTCTAATCCATGATTCCTCACCTAGTGATCCTTCCGTGGCAGCAGAGCACATAGTGCCTACTGTAAGAGCACCATTACGTCGGACTACCCAAACAACTGCAGGTTACCATCCTAATGTCCATCATTTGCCAGAGACAATAGGGCATAGGGGGGGTATTGTGAGCTCTCGGATGACTGTAACTAACAGTGCTTCCACCCTTTTTAGGCCTTGGAGTTAATGTCGTCGGGTCGACGAATTTAAAACTAGGGGGTAGAATGTGACCGGTTGAATGTCTTTAAAATGAAGACAAATAGACATGCATAAATAATGGGTGCATTTTAAATCCGAAGACACGCCCACTGCTGTGGAGTTGCGCTTTGACATTGAGCACACCTGTGCCACGTAATTATGTCGGCGTGTTTGTGGCTTTATAAAAAGCACAGTTGAGTGGGGCACTTTGATTCCTTTCTTATCTGTAGGCTGGGTGGCTAAAAAAGGCATTTTTATCTTCTACTTTCCTGTGGCTTTCCCCTGGTGAGTCGCTTGTTTTATTTTATTAGTTGCTAATCATGGTCTGAATGTGTTTGTAGGGAGGTGTGCATGAACGCAGGTAGCATAAAGTGACAATAGTTTAACCCTTTTTGTGAGGTAAGCAACTTTTATTGTGAGTTATTTTGGGGAAGGGGGAAACTGTTTGAAATGTTTTTTGTTTGTTTGTTTTTTAGGTGTGGCCAAAGAGCGCTAGCTGCTGTTTCGTACCTGTTTCGTATATGCTTTTACACACCATTTAATCAACCCAAATTAGCTTGTTGGTTTACAGTTTGGACCAAGCGGACGTCGCGGTTGTAAACCGCTGGATTACTGAGTGTTTTAAAAGATTATCCTGCGCAACGGTTCTGTGCTATGTTTGAGTAAGGACTTTTATTTATATTTATTGATATTTATCTCTTGCGCAGGTGTATTAAATTAGCAGGCTTGGTATTTTTGCTCCGTGAGCCGCTTGGACGCTTTTTAAATATTAATCGGGAGTTAATTGTTTTTCTCTTTTTTAACGTGTGTATAAGTGTAAGTACCATTTACATAACTCTTTCCACATGTAACTATCTGATGAGCTGTGATTTCTGAGACTTAAACAGAAGGGGAGATTGTTTGTGTGTTTTGGGTTTATTTTTGGTTTATTCTTGTTTTTTAAGAATTATGCACTGATTTGCTGTGTGCTCTGTCCCTTCTGTTACAAATAGGATTTAATCTAGTCTCTCCGATTGTTGGTAAATAACTGATAAGCTGTAAATGGTGTTTTAAAATATTTTTAAGCATTCTTTTGTTTCATAAATTTGTACTATTTTTGTAGAGTCACGTCTCTGTCTTTAATCCCATCCGAACCAGCAGGGTCCTTCATACTTTTGTAACTTTTTTGGTTTAATTATTCTTTTGGGTTTAATCTATTTTCCTGGGTGAATAAATAACCCAGGTGGCGTAGTCGGTTCCTTTTTTATTTTTAATACCTTTAACCAAAGGTTACAATTATATTGTACAATAACACCATTGCAGATGCAAAGCCATAATGCAAACAAAGATCTGGCACATGCACCCGTATGCATACACACCCACTGCTGTAGTTGATAGATGAGTAGATTGTGCTGTGTGGAAGATGAAGTCCAGAACATAACTCAGGTAGACACTCCATATGCAAAAGGGACCAGGATCGTCCCTGATTAGTTGAGAACTCCAAATTGATGCTGTTGTTAAAATATTAGTGTAGACGAAACAAACAATAAAAGATGCAAATCTGTTAAGCAATGCCACTACTAACAATACCAAAAAAACAGTATAATTCCTAAAAATACAGTATGTGGGAATATAAAGAAAAATAAGACAAACAGGTTTCTTGCTTTAGTGTGATTTGTTTTGTTTTTTTGTTAATTAAATCATTAGATTTTATATTACAATATTATTAAAAAACAGCCCCCCCCAGTGGCTTTCATCAGGCAAACATTGTGCATAGTGATGCATAGAGAGTAGGGCACCTGTTAGTGGGCTGGTAGGAGCCACATCCAAGATTAATAGAAAACTGGGCCATATGTGTGTAAACATCAGGCATCACTGGCAGAAGCTGCAGGTAATCCAGTGCCCAGACATGATGATTGGCTCCACCATGAAACCTCTGTTCCAGACAAAACTGAGTTACAGGATTCTGAAGCTCTGTAGGCAAAGCTACAGACACCACAGTAGGGGTCTATGAGAGAGAAAGAGCACATAAGTTGTGGGGGAAAAAAAAAAAATGTTTAGTTAATGGACAGAAAGGGAACATGAGAGAAAAACTGGATCTTTATATATATATATATATATATATATATATATATATATATATATATATATATATATATATATATATGTATGCAAGTTCTCCTACTTCACCCTCTCCACCTCCACTACATTTATTATCCTAAATTAGATGCACCTGTTTGAGGTCGTTAGCTGCATAAAGACACCTGTCCACCCCATACAATCAGTAAGAATCCAACTACTAACATGGCCAAAACCAAAGAGCTGTCCAAAGACACTAGAGACAAAATTGTACACCTCCACAAGGCTGGGGAAAGGGCTACAGGGAAATTGCCAAGCAGCTTGGTGAAAAAAGGTCCACTGTTGGAGCAATCATTAGAAAACGGAAGAAACTAAACATGACTGTCAATCTCCCTCGGACTGGGGCTCCATGCAAGATCTCACCTTGTGGGGTCTCAATGATCCTAAGGAAGGTGAGAAATCAGCCCAGAACTACACGGAAGGAGCTGGTCAATGACCTGAAAAGAGCTGGGACCACCGTTTCCAAAGTTACTGTTGGTAATACACTAAGACGTCATAAGTTTGCCAATGACCATTTGGATGATCCAGAGGAGTCATGGGAGAAAGTTATGTGGTCAGATGAGACCAAAATAGAACTTTTGGGTCTTAATTCCACTAAACATGTTTGGAGGAAGAAGAATGATGAGTACCATCCCAAGAACACCATCCCTACTGTGAAGAATGGGGGTGGTAGCATCATGCTTTGGGGGTGTTTTTATGCACATGGGACAGGGCGACTGCACTGTATTAAGGAGAGGATGACCGGGGCCATGTATTGCGAGATTTTGGGGAACAACCTCCTTCCCTCAGTTAGAGCATTGAAGATGGGTCGAGGCTGGGTCTTCCAACATGACAATGACCCGAAGCGCACAGCGAGGATAACCAAGGAGTGGCTCTGTAAGAAGCATATCAAGGTTCTGGCGTGGCCTAGCCAGTCTTCAGACCTAAACCCAATAGAGAATATTTGGAGGGAGCTCAAACTCCGTGTTTCTCAGCAACAGGCCAGAAACCTGACTGATCTAGAGAAGATCTGTGTGGAGGAGTGGGCCAAAATCTCTCCTGCGGTGTGTGCAAACCTGGTGAAAAACTACAGGAAATGTTTGACCTCTGTAATTGCAAACAAAGGCTACTGTACCAAATATTAACATTGACTTTCTTCGGTGTTCAAATACTTATTTGCTGCTGTATCATACAAATAAATAGTTAAAAAATCATACATTGTGATTTCTGGATTTTTTTTTTTTAGATTATGTCTCTCACAGTGGACATGCACCTTTCAGACCCCTCCATGGTTTCTAAGTGGGAGAACTTGCAAAATAGCAGGGTGTTCAAATACTTATTTTTCTCTCTGTATACATAGTGATATATCATTTGTATAAATTTGCATTTGCATGCTCATTTGCATTAATAAAGCAAATGAGAATGGCTTTTAATTTGTTTTTGAACACAAAAAAGAGAAAATTACATATTTACTATTTATCTTTATTTGCTTACTCACACAAAGTGCAGTAATCAAACTCTCACAATGCTACTGATCAATATGCCCTAAAATGCACAGTAAATGCACTTTTGTAAAACACATACTATAATGATCAATATAGGCACTGATAAATAGTTTTCCATTAGAGTAACAAAAAAACAGAGAGAGATTAGACAGAATTTTAAAGTTTACATTTGAGGAAAAAAACATTTTCATACATAGTTATTCCATAATTAGTTTTTAATTTTTATCTAAAAAGCAAATAAATGCATCATACATTGACCTGATGGCCATGATGTTTACAACTGTCAGCATGTTTTTGGTATTTATTGAGTTTCACACATTGCTGGTTATATAGACAATAAATGCTGTGAAGATATACCAATGATATCTACATCTGTAGATTTAGCATATTATGAAAATTGGCAAAAATAAAATAAAATTGATCAGGCAAGGACACTAGCTAAATTCAACTGAAATCAAAGCATAAGAGGTTGTACTGTTTAAGGTTCTCAAGATATGACCCAAAACAATGTATACTTCATTACGTCAGTGAATAGCAAAATAATAATAATAATCATAATAATCATATTAATTATAAACATAACTGCAAGTGATGATTTCTGGGTGCTGTGCATTCAAGAAACCATAGTTAAGAATGTTAAATATTTAATTTAAAATAGAAATGTTCGGAAATACTGTGCTATAAACAAATTAGAGTTGACTCTGGATTGACTAAAGTTATAAAAACAAATTGTATTTAAAGTTTAAATCAACAAATGCCACAGATACAGAATTTTGTTCACAATTTTATTCAAGATCTAAAGGCCAAAGCATACTAACTGGTAATGTTTAGAGCTAGGAACTTTAACCTAACCAGTTATCAAACTGCTGGGTTGCTTAGTCACTGGAAATGTTTTGTTTAGGGCTAAAATTAATCCTTGAGAATTTGATTACAAAAATTAGTTTGGTCCATTTAACTACACACATAGCATCGTGTTTCCCAGGGATCATTATTACTGTTGCACCACACACTAAACTCGGAAGCGCACTTGACAGGTAAACACAGAAGAAGCTGCAGAAAAAAAAGGTGGAAAGAAAAGAAAGCAACAAGGGGCGAGAAAAAGATTCAGACCAAAGAAAACCCCAGAAGGTTTTCAAAGTTTGGGATCATTTCAAACTAAAACATGAAGAAAACACCGTACAGTTACAGTTTTTAAAGTAATCTGTAAATGATTTTTATATTTTTATTTATATACAGTGCATTCAAAAAGCCCTTCCACATTGGGTCCATTGGACAGAGCGTGGACAACATGGAAGCGTTTCCAAAGTGACACAGCAGGAGTTCCTGAAAGAAAACTGGTATTGGACTTTAAGAAGCAGTAAACCTCTAAAAAGCAGTAGACCTACCAGCCCAATTTAATCCCACTTCATGTGGAGTTTTGACATTGGACCTCTTTGAGTTGCATGGAGAAGCTGGTGTTGGATCTATGATAATAGCAAATGTTGAGGTATTTTATGAGTTGTTCAGTAGCTCCTGGTTCCATAACCTCAAATGACTGTATATTACTGTAGAAACTAAATTACTCAATCTCACATACCAGTGCTCATGTTAGTTCTTACTCTCCAGTGTTCTGTGTTGTTAAAGATTCAAGACACTCTTGATATCCCCCAAATGAGGATGGGTTCCCCTTTTGAGTCTGGTTCCTCTCAAGGTTTCCTTCTCATAACATCTAAAGCAGATTTTCTTTGCCACAGTCGCCATGGCTGCCCATCAGGAATAAATACACATCATTCACCTTAACTGTTAAATTCTGTAAAGCTGCTTTGAGACAATGTCCATTGTAAAAAGTGCTATAGAAATAAACTTTACTTGACTTGACATACCGATGACCAGCAGATTGAGGCTGAGAAATTCTCACAAGCAGATTCTAGATTCTAGTATCTCTAATACCGCTCCTTGTGTTGATGACTGCACTGCTTCATTGGTGTGTTATCAGTTGCCCAAACAACAAGAGCCATATGCACATGTGGCTGTGTCAGTGACTGATTACACTGTTGTTGTTGGTACTGGTGCTAGTCATTCACCCGAAATTCCTGTCTATGACACTATCCCTTCTAGAAAAGCTCCTGTAGTTGATATAAATACAGGTGACCATTACACCATTAGTTTTCGATTCTTGTTCTTTAGTTATTTATTTCTGAATTTAGAGGTTAACTTTAGGTATCATAAAGTTGTTTAAAGAATTGTTTTTAAGTACCTGGTCTAATTGTTCAAGGTGTAATGGGTACCTTGATGATGTTTATAAAATGTAAGGAGCAAAAAAATAATAAAATAAATGCTTAAATTTCAACATAACTATTTTATATTTATTTTGTATATTTATTGCATAAAGCATTTTAGTTCATGATCTCAGTGTCAAGTGGGGATTAAGAGACAGAAACCGGAGTAACACTTAAGAGATTTAATAGTCTTTGGGAAAAAAAAACAGCTAGGAAGCAACAGTACTGTAAAACAGTGCTGTCCTTAGCATGGGTAGTCCAGGAATAATCGGCAGAATGAACTGCATCAACTGTGCTGGGAAAAAGGCATGGCCGGTGGTTCCCTGACACTCAGTCATCATTAAAATCTGTTAGAATTTTTAAAGTCTTTAATTATTTGTATATGCATGCCCAATGATATTGCCCTCTCCTCGGCAGAGCTCAGGAGAGTGTTTAAACACCCCATCAGTTACCCTGAGTCTACAAAGTAACTTCTCACCCTTAATCAAGGCAATCATTCTATGGCAGTATATGCCATCCAGTTCTGCATGCTTAAGGTTCGCTTCCAAAATGGTCTCTCAGCAGACGTGCAAGACAAGCTGGCTCTGAGATCCTCCTGACACGCCTAAGTCCCTGGCTACACACCTGAATATCTGCATCTGAGAGCAAGGACATGAGTGGAGGCAGAAGGGAAGGAGCGTAGTCAGCCTACCCTATCAGGAGAAGGGCAGGGACCCACAGACTGCACCTGAATCTATGCAACTAGGCAGTACCTTCTTACCCCTCAGGAACAAGATCTGTGCCTTAGGGAGTCCTCATGCCCTGAACTCCCAGGAAATGCTGAGCCCATCACAGCCAGAAGAAGGAACATTCAACCAATCTCTTATATAGACTCTGGGCTGTACCTTTCAATTGAGATGACCTGGAAGGGTCAACAATTTAGGCACTGGTGGATTCTGGAGGTGCAGGCAATTCTCTTGACACCAACCTGGCAGAGCGGCTGTAGATTTCTTATGCACCTGTAGGACGATTATGGCACTGGATGACAAGCAGAAGTCACTTACCAGACCCCTGCAAGTCATCATCACACAAAATCATGAGGAGATATGCCTACACCTGGTCTCTTCCCCTCACTTCCCTCTGATCCTGGAATATTCCTGGTTAACAGTCACAGACTGAGCCAACTGTTCTCTTTCTAGGTGGAGCCCCACCTGTCATGCTACTTGTCATCCCCTAACTGTAGCCCTTCCAGCTCTGATGCCTAAAAACCCTTAGACTTGTCCCAGTTTACTAAATAATATAAATCTTGTTTTCAGCAAACAGTGAGCCACCACTTTCCCCCTCATCGTCCCTATGATTGCAACATTGAATTACTCCCTGGAACTTGTCCAGGGACAATTTTTTTTTTTTCTTTCCAACCCTGAATGGGCATTGACTACTGAGGACTCAATTGTGTCCACAACAGATACCCTCTCCTCCTAATGACAAGCAGGTCCAACAGTTGTACAGAAGGTTCATTCAAAATTACATTGTCCCAGGGGAATTCTAATGGACACACAAAGCCGAGACTGGCCTATCAGGAACAAAGACCAGAGACCATTCATGTTTGAGGTAGATGCGTCCGACTTCAGAAAGGGAGCCATGCTATCTCAGTAGATGCCCAATAACAAAATACACCCATGCTTCTTATACTCCCATAAGCCAACCCTGGCCAAGAGGAATTATAGGATCAGACTGCACCTGAATCTATGCAACTAGGCAGTACCTTCTTACCCCTCAGGAACAAGATCTGTGCCTTAGGGAGTCCTCATGCCCTGAACTCCCAGGAAATGCTGAGCCCATCACAGCCAGAAGAAGGAACATTCAACCAATCTCTTATATAGACTCTGGGCTGTACCTTTCAATTGAGATGACCTGGAAGGGTCAACAATTTAGGCACTGGTGGATTCTGGAGGTGCAGGCAATTCTCTTGACACCAACCTGGCAGAGCGGCTGTAGATTTCTTATGCACCTGTAGGACGATTATGGCACTGGATGACAAGCAGAAGTCACTTACCAGACCCCTGCAAGTCATCATCACACAAAATCATGAGGAGATATGCCTACACCTGGTCTCTTCCCTCACTTCCTCTGATCCTGGAATATTCCTGGTTAACAGTCACAGACTGAGCCAACTGTTCTCTTTCTAGGTGGAGCCCCACCTGTCATGCTACTTGTCATCCCCTAACTGTAGCCCTTCCAGCTCTGATGCCTAAAAACCCTTAGACTTGTCCCAGTTTACTAAATAATATAAATCTTGTTTTCAGCAAACAGTGAGCCACCACTTTCCCCCTCATCGTCCCTATGATTGCAACATTGAATTACTCCCTGGAACTTGTCCAGGGACAATTTTTTCTTTCCAACCCTGAATGGGCATTGACTACTGAGGACTCAATTGTGTCCACAACAGATACCCTCTCCTCCTAATGACAAGCAGGTCCAACAGTTGTACAGAAGGTTCATTCAAAATTACATTGTCCCAGGGGAATTCTAATGGACACACAAAGCCGAGACTGGCCTATCAGGAACAAAGACCAGAGACCATTCACGTTTGAGGTAGATGCGTCCGACTTCAGAAAGGGAGCCATGCTATCTCAGTAGATGCCCAATAACAAAATACACCCATGCTTCTTATACTCCCATAAGCCAACCCTGGCCAAGAGGAATTATAGGATCAGAGACAGGGAGATACTGGTAGTGAAACTCACCCTTAAAGAGTGGAGACACTAGTTAGAGGGAGCCCAACACCCTTTTCAAATATTCACCAACCATCAGGACCTGGAATATAGTCAGCAAGCTCGACATCTCAAACCCTGCTAAGCTCGATTGTCCCTCTTTTTTGACCGATTTCAGTTTTCCCTCACATACAGATCTGGATCCAAAAACCTCAAGCCTGATGCCCTGTCCTGGATGTTCGCTCCCACCATGGAAGAGAAACCGAAAGCCACTGCCTTCCACCTTGCCAAGTTACTTGCTCCTGTCGGGTGGGTTATCAAGTCAGAGGTTAGACTCATTCGTGAACCTGACCCTGAAGTAGGACCCGATAACCATTCATTCCCAGGTTCTCCAGTGGGGGCATTTGGGGGCATAACCTGCCACCCAGGTGTAGCCTGTACCTTGGACCATCAGCAGGAGCTCATCAAGACATTTGTTACCGAATTCACCATTTCTTCCCAGGCCAAGGTCCCCCACCAGTCCCCTCAGAGCCTGTTTCACCCCCTGCTCATCCCAAGTCGTCCATGGTCACATCTCTCTTTTGACTTTGTTACCGGTCTCCCCTCCTCTAGAGACAATACAGTGATCCTGGATATTGTTGATAGATTATCTAAGGCCTGCTGCCTGTTTGCCTTGCCCAAGCTGCCCTTGGCTCAGCAGACTGCAGAGCTAATTTGTGAACACATCTTCGGAATCCACAAAATTCTGCAAGATTGACAGCATGTTTGTGATAATGGTCTGCAGTTTTTGGAAGGCTTTTCACCATCTCCTCAGGGCGACCACAAGTTTTTCTTCCGAGTTCCACACCAAATCCAATAGGCAGACCCATTGGGCCTTCCATCACTGGTGGTCAACCAGCCTACAAAGTTCACCGGATACTGAATTCTAATTGGGTCTGGAGATGAATTCAGTACCTGGTGGACTGGGACTGCTACATCCCTGAGGAGCATTTCCGGGTTCCTCCCGGGGGTTGATTTTTTGTCTCACCACAAAAGGGTGATATTGATCCACTGCTATTCTCTTTCTGGCCAATTGGAATAGATAAGTCACCTTACTTTCTATATTCCTCCCTTGGTTTTTTTTTATGCCTATCCTGTTTTTTACCTGCTGGTCCTGTTTTAACCCAAGCATTTTGTAAATTCATTTGATTTTGTTTCTTGTTCCTAGTCTTTGTTTTGGCTTGCTTAATGTTAAAATGCTATGTTTGTAGACTAAATTAAGCCTGGCCACTGCACAAGAGGTAAGTACATTTCAAGGCTCTTCTCTGTTCTGGCACCAAGGTGGTGAAATGAACTTCCCCTAGATGTCCGTACAGCGGAGTCCCCGACTATCTTTAAGCGACAACTGAAGACATACCTCTTCCTGAAACACTTAAATTAGCACTTTCCAAGTTTGTAAAATTCTAGGGTTATATTTATATTATGTTTGTAATCTTGTGTACCAGTGTAGATTTATTAATTACTAGAGACTCAAAGCACTTTTGTACGTCGCTCTGGATAAGGGCGTCTGCTAAATGTAAATGTAAATGTAAGTCACCACCTCAAGTAATTTTTCTCCCTTTATCATCAAGTGAGGAGCGTTTAGAGAGGTGCCTGTCCACTGTGAGAGACATAATCTAAAAAAAAAAATCCAGAAATCACAATGTATGATTTTTTAACTATTTATTTGTATGATGCAGCTGCAAATAAGTATTTGAACAACTGAGAAAGTCAATGTTAATATTTGGTACAGTAGCCTTTGTTTGCATTTACAGAGGTCAAACATTTCCTGTAGTTTTTCACCAGGTTTGCACACACTGCAGGAGGGATTTTGGCCCACTCCTCCACACAGATCTTCTCTAGATCAGTCAGGTTTCTGGCCTGTCGCTGAGAAACACGGAGTTTGAGCTCCCTCCAAAGATTCTCTATTGGGTTTAGGTCTGGAGACTGGCTAGGCCACACCAGAACCTTGATATGCTTCTTACAGAGCCACCCCTTGGTTCTCCTCGCTGTGCGCTTCGGGTCATTGTCATGTTGGAAGACCCAGCCTCGACCCATCTTCAATGCTCTAACTGAGGGAAGGAGGTTGTTCCACAAAATCTCACAATACATGGCACCGGTCATCCTCTCCTTAATACAGTGCAGTCGCCCTTTCCCATGTGCAGAAAAACACCCCCAAAGCATGATGCTACCACCCCCATGCTTCACAGTAGGGATGGTGTTCTTGGGATGGTACTCATCATTCTTCTTCCTCCAAACACGTTTAGTGGATTTATGACCCAAAAGTTCTATTTTGGTCTCATCTGACCACATGACTTTCTCCCATTACTCCTCTGGATCATCCAAATGGTCATTGGCAAACTTAAGACGTGCCTGGACATGTGCTGGTTTAAGCAGGGGAACCTTCCGTGCCATGCATGATTTCAAACCATGACGTCTTAGTGTATTACCAACAGTAACTTTGGAAACGGTGGTCCCAGCTCTTTTCAGGTCATTGACCAGCTCCTCTCGTGTAGTTCTGGGCTGATTTCTCACCTTCCTTAGGATCATTGAGACCCCACGAGGTGAGATCTTGCATGGAGCCCCAGTCCGAGGGAGATTGACAGTCATGTTTAGCTTTTTCCATTTTCCAATGATTGCTCCAACAGTGGACCTTTTTTCACCAAGCTGCTTGGCAATTTCCCCGTAGCCCTTTCCAGCCTTGTGGAGGTGTACAATTTTGTCTCTAGTGTCTTTGGACAGCTCTTTGGTCTTGGCCATGTTAGTAGTTGGATTCTTACTGATTGTATGGGGTGGACAGGTGTCTTTATGCAGCTAACGACCTCAAACAGGTGCATCTAATTAAGGATAATAAATGTAGTGGATGTGGACATTTTAAAGGCAGACGAACAGGTCTTTGAGGGTCAGAATACTAGCTGCTAGACAGGTGTTCAAATACTTATTTGCAGCTGTATCATACAAATAAATAGTTTAAAAATCATATATTGTGATTTCTGGAATTTTTTTTTAGATTATGTCTCTCACAGTGGACATGCACCTACGATGACAATTTCAGACCCCTCCATGATTTCTAAGTGGGAGAACTTGCAAAATAGCAGGGTGTTCAAATACTTATTTTCCTCACTGTATTGAAAAATACTGTACTGTGTATATATATATATATATATATATATATATATATATATATATATATATATATATATATATACACAGTACAGACCAAAAGTTTGGACACACTTCTCATTCAAAGAGTTTTCTTTATTTTCATGACTATAAAAATTGTAGAGTCACACTGAAGGCATCAAGGGCTATTTGACCAAGAAGGAGAGTGATTGGGTGCTGCGCCAGATGACCTGGCCTCCACAGTCACCGGACCTGAACCCAATCGAGATGGTTAAGGGGTGAGCTGGACCGCAGAGTGAAGGCAAAAGGGCCAACAAGTGCCAAGCATCTCTGGGAACTCCTTCAAGACTGTTGGAAGACCATTTCAGGTGACTACCTCTTGAAGCTCATCAAGAGAATGCCAAGATTGTGCAAAGCAGTAATCAAAGCAAAAGGTGGCTACTTTGAAGAACCTAGAATATGACATTTTTCAGTTGTTTCACACTTTTTTTGTTATGTATATAATTCCATATATAATTCCACATGTGTTAATTCATAGTTTTGATGCCTTCAGTGTAAATCTACAATTTTCATAGTCATGAAAATAAAGAAAACTCTTTGAATGAGAAGGTGTGTCCAAACTTTGGTCTGTACTGTATATATATATATATATATATATATATATATATATATATATATATATATATATATATATATATTAATATTAATATTACATTAGAGATTTGGCCTGTGACATAAATATGCATGGCTTGTACAAATTGTAACATTTTTTGAATATGCATGGCTTGTACAAATTGCTTTCCAAATGCATTAATTAAATAAATTATTAAATGTATTAAATTTCAGTTAAATAAACACAGCAGAAAAACACAAATTCAGTATCAAGTGCCAAAACATCAACAGCTTGTTGATCTTTTTTTTTTTTTTTTTTGCCATTGCATCAATTCAGTTGAGTTTCAAGTTCAGTTTCAGTAGGAGCAGTGTTGTTGAACTCCTTGTTTTGCCAGTTCAAAGTCTGGAGTAAGTTTTGTTGTGGCAATTCTCAGGATAGATCTGAGGTGTTGGTCAGTTTACCTGGATCTGTGAGGGGCTTTGATCGGACATCAGTAAAAAAATATTTTGTTGTCCACTCCGTATTAAACACTCGGCTTTGAAAATGAACTTATCAAAGAAAAGTGGATAGTGAGCGCACTATCCACTTTTCTTTGATAAGTTCATTTTTGCAGAAGGGCTCATTAAAGAGGAGAGGAGAGTAATACACGTGAACAAGGTCAATGTAGTTGAAGTGCACCATATTTTGGGGAAACGTGGGCATTACAGGGGAAAGGTAAATTAAACAAGGTTTACCTGCATGGGCGTTAATTTAATTTAACAGTAGGGGGGACAATAAATATAAATATTCTCATGATCAATTTTTGAAGGGGACACAAATAATAGTCAAATTGTACTTATAAAGACACAGTGTCCCCACAGTGAAAAACTTTGCTTTTATAATTTTTTTATCAAGTTTTTCTCAGGTTTAATGTCAAAGCAAAACAAGGAAATAAAAAAAAAGTTTGAATTTGTATTTAAAATAATTAAGACACTTAAGAACAGAATAGAAATTGATTATACAAAAAAATATATAGTGGGGTCAGTTCAGACGTAGCACAGTGCTCATTTAGTAAATGCACAGATAAACAATATGCTAATTGTGGCAGTTAATGTAAATTAACATTATACCAAGTCGCCCCAAATAAAACACTGCATGGGAAACGGCTTTTGGCGTGTTAGTTACAGTGCACTATGCTACAAGCTATTGTAAACAAGCTAACGTTCACTAGATAAGTCATATTTTAATCACTAATAGAGCAGATTCATGGAAAAGAGTAAGGGGAGGGGGAACTTAACTGTTTTTTAAAGGCATTTTTTTGCGGGTTTTTTCTACTTACACAATTATTTAGGTATGCATACATTTATTTTCCACAATAGAGAGTGCGATATTTTTTTAATATTTTAAAATTATTTACGCCCATGTTTACCTGTACGTATTTTAATATAAATTGGTCACGATTAATAAATCCAACGTGTGGCGTGTGGCCCGCGGGCTGTAGTTTGCCCATGTCTGCCATAAGAGAATAAGGCAAGAGAAACCACATCTTTGGCTCACCTGTGTCAGGGAAGCTCTCCCCTCATTAAAGAAGGCAAGCCTGCAGTGGAGTATTCCAATGGGTATTAACCATAGGTGAAAAGTAACAAACTACATTTACTCGTTTTACTGTAATTGAGTGTTTTTTTGTGCATTGCAGTTGTGTAGTTGCATTGCCTAATTGCATGACATGCTAATGTTGGTTAGCCCCAGGGTTGAAAATTATGCAGAGACTGAGCTAGCACAAATACCAGTGTCATAATTTAAATATCATATAAACTGAATAAAATTGTTATATTTTAGAGTAGATCTGCTGATGTTGCATTAGATTGTAGCATCATTGTATAACCATTGTAAAAACAATCAGGCCACCAATGTGAGCCTTACCACACAGTGCTACATTTCTGCCAGTTTAAAATTAGACTAGCCTGTCTAGCTGAATGGAGTTCCCTGGGAACTCTGTTGCCTGCTTATCGCTTTCGATGTCTCTTCCCTGGCCACCATCGAATGGCAAGGTCTGAAGGCTAAAATAGTGTGTCTTCTCCCACAGATTATCATGTATGTTGTTTGGTGGATTATTTCTGAGTCTGGCAATAACGCATACAAAATTTGCTCCAATATCCATATGCCATGTAAAATAGGCTACAACAAAATATAGCAGCATTTTGCATCTGGAACAGCCACTGCAAGCTACTGCTAAACAGGAGACAGTGAAACAGAAATTGAGGAAGAAGATAAAGAATAAAAGAAAGAAACAAATAGAAGGGAGAGAGAGCAATAAAGAGAGATGGAGAGGAAGAGGGTTAAAGCAAGACAAAAAAATCATAGTTTGTGAGGATATCTACATTTTGCAGCTTTTCCAACTTTTTGTCTATATTAAAACATGATGGTAATGGACAAGTTGTGGTCATCTTCCTCCTAAAGTCCAACACCATCCTTGTTCTCGTCACATTCACTTACACCAACACCATGCGTGTGGTACCCGTGCAGTAGACCTTCACTCCTCCTCCTCTACATTCCAGCACTTCTAACCTTTCTCTTGCTCCTTTACACTCAAAGCACTTCTAGCAGACTGGCATTAGCTTTAGCAAGGTGCTCCAGTCTGGGCTTCACCTGTAACAAGGCCAGTTGTGACATCTTGTCTAATCCCAGTCAAGTATTTTTGCTTAAATATTTGCTATTTTTTTGTAGAGGAGAAAGGTAGATATGTTGTGTGTTCAAGAGACCAAGTGAAAAGAGAGTAAGGCCAGGAACATTGGACGTGGCTTTAAACTGTTCTTGCATGGTGTGAATGGAAAAAGAAATGGAGTAGGGGTTATCCTGAAAAAAGAGTACAGTAAGAGTGTAGTGGAGGTGAAGAGAGTTTCTGATAGGGTGATGAACATGAAGCTGGTGTAGCTAGACAGCATTGGATGGTGGTCTGTATGATGGTTTTGGAGGTGAAGAAGAAGAGGAGGAGAGTTAAGACTGAAAAAAGAATAAGATGGTGGAAACTGAAGGAGGAAGACTAAAGTGTGAGATTCAGGGTAGAGGTCAGACAGGGGCTCAGTGGTGGTAAGGATGTACTGGATGATTGGGCAGCTACTGCAGAAGTGATAAGGGAGACAGCTAGAAAGGTACTTGGTGTGACATCTGGAAATAGAAAGAAAGACAAAGAGACATGGCGGTGGAATGAAGTGCAGGAAAGCATAAGGAGAAAACAGAATTGGTATTGACAGAGTGATGAGAAAAGTAGACAGGAGTACAAGGAGAGAGCAGGTAAAGAGGGATGAGGAAAAGGCATATCAGGATCTGAATAAGGTGTTGCACACTAAGGAAGGAGAAGAGGATTTATACCGATTGGCCAGGCAGAGGGATTGAGCTGGGAAGGATGTGCTGCAAGTTAGAGCAATAAAGGATGGAGATGGAAATGTGTTGACTAGTGAGGAGAGTGTGTTGAGAAGATGGAGGGAGTATTTTGAGCAGCTGATGAATAAGGAAAATGAGAGAGAGAAGGTTGGATGGTGTGAAGATGATGAAGCAGGAAGTGCATAGGATTGATAAGGATGAATTAGAGCAGCGATTAAGAGGATGAAAAGTGGAAAGATTTTGGAAGGTGAGAGGATGCCTGAGGAATGGAGAAGGAATGTGCTGGTACTGATCTTTAAGAATAATTGAGATGTGCAGACCTGCAGTAACTACAGGGGAAAAAAGTTGATCAGTCACACCATGAAGTTATGGAAAAGAGTACTGGAAGCCAGGCTGAGAGAAGAGGTGACCATCTGTAAGCAACAGAAGTTGCTACTGACTTCTTCCTCTCATGCCTTTCCTCAACCATGGACCTCCTTTACCCCTTGACTACAAAACCTAAGAAGACTTCTTGTCCCACACCGTGGCTGTCAGAAGTTTTGCGCAGCAATCGACGAGAACTCAGATCTGCAGAGAGGAAGTGGAAGAAATCACAACTCGATGTAGACCTCACATCTTACCGCGCACTCCTGGCCAAATTTTCTTTGGATGTGACTTCTGCTAAAACTGCCTTCTACAAGGAAAAGCCCAAGGCCTCTGCACAAGATCCTCGTAAGCTCCACAACATCTTCTCTTCACTACTCAACCCCCCTGCCACACCTGCTCCATCCTCCCTTACTGCTAATGACTTTGCCTCCTTCTATGATGAAAAGATTAAGAACATCTGACAGACCTTAATTTCCTCCCCAACAATGACTTGAAGAAACCTTCTCTGGATCCATCAGACATCAACAACTACAGACTGGTATAACTTCTCTCCTTTCTTTCTAAATCTCCAGAATGCATAGTTTTAACCAACTTTCTGTCTATCTCTCACAAAACAACCTCCATGATCCAAACCAGTCTGGCCTGAAATCGGCACATTCCACAGAGACGGCCCTTTTGGCTGTTTCTGAGAAACTGCATGCTGCTCGGTCAGCCAAGTTGTCATCTGTACTTATCTTCCTGGACCTTTCAGCAGCATTTGACACAGTCAACCACAAGAGTCTTTTGTCAACCTTTAAGAGCCTCGGTATCCGCGGAACAGCATGGGAATGGTTTGCTTCCTACCTGGAAGGTCGCTCATACCAGTTAACATGGAGGGTGTAACGGCTGCTGTAGGTTTTCTTCTGATTAAAAGAATGACGCTTCAACTGATGTCGTAACATTTAATATCTTTATAGCCATCGCTATCTGTTTCATATTTCAACACCACTTGAACATTAATCTCTTCACATAACATCATGACAAATTAACAGATGAAATCTAACGATTAAACCACATACCATGTGCGCTTTCAATCAGAAATACAGGAGACATCAGAAGATATTTATATAGGCATTTCTTTTCACAAACACTTTTTACTATAGGATAGCTCTCAGCATGCGTGCATTTCTTTGTGGATCGGAAAACTAAAATGGCTAGCTCGATCATGTGACAAATTCAACCAATGATGAATGTATTTCTCCTAAAGGTGTCACTATTACACAGTTTTATAACACAATTTCTAAATAAACATTTATACATTATACCTCATTTGTGAACTAAATACTTTTCCACAATTTAAATTACTGACATACTTAATAACAATTACAATCTTTTCTAAGACAGCTACAGAGGGGCTCCACTTCTGTCCCGTGCAGACTCACCACTGGTGTCCCTCAAGGCTTGGTACTTGGTCCCCTCCTTTTCTCCCTCTATACCCACTCCATTGTTGAGGTCATATCCTCACATGGGTTTTCTTACCACTGCTATGCAGATGACACTCAACTAATCTTTTCTTTCCCTCCATCAGATACCACAGCTTCCACTCGGATCTCTGCATGCTTGACAGACATATCTCCGTGGATGAGTGCTCACCAACTTAAACTCAACCCCAGCAAAACAGAACTGCTGGTCATCTCAGGTGATTCACCTCCAGGTCAAGATCTCCAAATAACACTTCATGACTCTCTGCTTTCCCCTTACCCACTGCTCGTAACCTTGGGGTAACCTTGGACAATCACCTGTCCTTCCTCCCACAAGTCGCTAATGTGGCTTGCTCCTGTCGATTTCTTCTCCGAAGGATCATTGGAAGGATTCGACCACTTCTGTCCACACAGGCTGCCCAGGTGCTTGTTCAGTCTCATTTCATTTCAAGACTCGACTACAGTCATTTCAAGACTCGACTACTGCAACACTCTGCTGGCAGGTCTTCCCCTGAACGCTTTTCGTCCACTGCAAATGTTCCAAAACGCAGCTGCATGACTTGTGTTCAATCTGCCTGAGTTCTCCCACACCACCCCACTGCTGCGCTCCCTTCACTGGCTTCCAGTAGCTGCACGTATCAGATTCAAAACACTGATGCTTCCCTACAAGGCCAAAAATGGACCAGCACTATCTTACCTCAGAGACCTAATCACATCTCGCACTGCACCACACTGTCTGAGATCCTCCAGAACTGCTCGACTGGAACCACCTTCTCTCAGAATGAGAGGTAAATATACTTCAAGGCTCTTCGCTGTTCTGGCACCGAGGTGGTGGAATGAACTTCCCCTAGATGTCCGTACAGCGGAGTCCCTGACTATCTTCAAGCGACGTTTGAAGACCTACCTCTTCCTGAAACACTTAAATTAGCACTTTCCAAGTTTGCTTTGTAGAATTCAAGAGTTACAGTATATTTATATAAAGTTTATAATCTTGCGTACCAGTGTAGATTTATTTATTGCTAGAGACTCAAAGCATAACAAATGTTAGATATTTAATTAAATTTTTCCAATTAAATAATTGAATTTAATCAACTTATTTGTGATAATTTAATTGATTGCTCATTTAAATCATTATAATAAAACGTGTATTGCAATAGTTTATTTTTTTATATATATAGCAGTAGTCTAGCCATCACAAATTGCCCCTTGTCAAACTCGCTTAAATCTTTACGCTTGCCTATTTTTTCCTGCTTCTAACACATCAGAAATGCAATTTAAAAAAAGTGTTATGTAGGACTACTTTTTGTCTTTCTATTCTTACTTTTGCACACTTTGTATATTGCACAACGTTTTTGTAGTATCTGATTCAGCTATATAATTAGCTAATTATACCATGCATGTGTTGATGCTTATAAATTTCATATGTAGGTTGAAACACAGTCATTAACTTGAACAGAAACAGCAGTGTAGGAGAACTGATTTTGAGTGAGGAACAGCCTCAGAAACTGCTCATAGCGCCCTATAGTAGCTCCACAAAACTTTAGGGTCCACCAGCAAGGATCCCTGGATTTCAAAGTCTATTTATCTAAAATACCTTGTTTTCTTATAAGTAGGCTTTTGTTTGGTTAAACACATTCTTCAGTTTCTCTCTTTTCTCTCTCTCTCTCTCTCTCTCTCTCTCTCTCTCTCTCTCTCTCTGCCTCACACACACACACACACACACACACACACACACACACACACACAGATTTTGTGTCGTTTTCACCCGAGTTAGTAGTATAGGGCAGTATAGGGCACCATGTGGCAGCTTCTTACAGTAAAGATAGACATTCAATACATTTTTAATTTCACATTATGCACCTCTTTAAAATAAGGTTTTCAGAAATCCTCGAACATTGTTTTATGAAAAATAAAAAAAGCTTACCTTGTAGGCTGAAAAATGAAGTGTGTCCAACAGAACATGTCGTCTGCCTTTTAATTGGCCAAAAAGAATAACATCATTGTCATGCGACTCCCCTGGATCACAGCCTCCTGCACCTTCAGATATGTTCACATACATATAGGTATTCCATGTAAAACTACATGTTAATCTGCAAATTGTTATACTTTATACAAATATATCATAGAAATTCATACCCATAGTAAAACGGAAGCGTAAGTTGCCATACATTGTTGTATCCAGGTAGGGGGTGCACACTTTTCTGTTTCCATACCCAAGGAACACTAGTGCATAACCTGACTTAATTTCTCCACACTGAGTACCATGCACTGCTCCCTCAATGTTCCAGCTAAAGTGGAAAATGGAGTTTAGTTAGAATATAACTTGGAAGAAAAAACAGTGTGTGTGTGTGTGTGTGTGTGTGTGTGTGTGTGTGTGTGTGTGTGTAAAAATGCTGTAAATTGAGAAGTTTTTAAAAATGTGTTATCTGTGGTTAGTGCTCTAAGATGTTTGGAGCAACCTATTAGCGAGTTCCATCAAACCCTGTGTGCAATTGTACCAAGAAGAATTTATGCTGTTTTACATGCAAAAGGTGGTCACACCAGATACTGATTTAATTTTATTTCTGTTCATTTACTTTCCATTTCTAAATTGATAAAAAAATAAATATAAAAACATAACATAAAAACATAAAATATTTTTTAGATAAAGTATATGCTTTGTAAGCTTTGCTAAGACATACACATTGCGAGTTTAAATGTGTGTATATCATTCAAGACAAAGCTGATAAAAACATAGCAAAACACCTGCAACACATTTGAACACAATAGAATTAACAAAATACAAAGCAGGCATCGTCACAACTCATTGTTTTTTGGAAATTTCTGATTAGAGCAAGACCATTAACTTTTTTTTATTATTATTACACAGCCACAGATTTATGTAACCACCTTCCATAGTCCAGGACTCATGTCAGTTGAATATTGTCTTCACTCAAGTATTCTTACAGAAATAAATCAATTACTAGAGTTCACATATAGTGTTTTGATAAACGTGGGCCATTAAAACTCCCCAAAAATGTTCCTTTCCATCCTCACTGCTGGCTTCCTTAATGATGACAAAATATGTGATAATTTGCCAAGCCTATAATTGCAGATGGCTTATAGAGGATATAAAATAGCCAATACATACAGTATTACAGTTTGTTTGTTTTTTTACCTTTTGTCAGCATTAAAATCAGAAAATACACAGATACCAAATATGCCAGCTACCAAATATTCCCAAAACATAAGATGACAGTCTCCTATTTTAGATTTATTTGCTGGGAGTTTTTTTATTTTAACATTTAATCTCTACCGCTTTTTATATCTCTTGTCTAAATAATCATTTATTAATGTGTTTTTAATTATTGTATCCTTCACATCCTGTTAGCTGCATTCCCCTTTAATTTTTGGAAGAGCACTTTTTTCTTGCCCACAAAACTATGTACAATTGGATGTTTCATCTTCAAAATGTCATGTGTGTAATATATCAGACATAAAGCATCTTCTGCTTACAGCCCACTTTCACTCTTAACAACGGATGTCTATTCAGCGTTTAGCAGAGTGGATGCACGCAAGGCAGCTGGCCCGGACGGTATACCGGGACGTGTTCTCAGAGCATGCAATGGACAACTGGCAAAGGTTTTCACTGACATTTTCAACCTGTCACTGGCTCAAGTCATGGTTCATACATGCAGACCACAACCATCATACTGATCACTAAGCTCAGTGACCTTCACTTGCAGATTGATTCTGAACTTTCTCACCAACAGACCTCAATCTGTTAGGTTGGGCAACCAGGTATCCTCAACCCTCATTCTGAACACTGGCATCCCACAGGGCTGTGTTCTGAGCCCACTAGGGTTAGGTTTAAGAGCTTCCCACCACTACTAAGAGCTTATCGTGGACTTTCGGAAATCCAACAGCAGGAGATATTTCCCAGTGAACATCAGTGGAACTGAGGTAGAGCGAGTCTCCAGCTTTAAGTTCCTGGAAATTCACATCTCTGAGGATCTGTCCTGGCACCAGAATGCTTTAGCTCTGGTTAAGAAATTACAACACCTGTACTTTTAGAGAAATCTCAAGAAAGTTTATCTGTCTCCAGGGATTTTAATGAGTTTATACCGTTGCATCATCGAGAGCATCCTGACCAACTCCATTTCTGTATGGTACAGAGGCTCCACTGTGAACACAAGGCCCTGCAATGGGTGGTCAAAACCGCCTGACGCATCACTGGCACCCAACTACCTCCCATTAAACACCTTCACCACAGCAGATGTCTGTGCAGTTTACATCCCAGACACAAAATATTAAACCTCCTACCATCAAGAAGAAGATACAGCAGGTTCAGGGACAGCTTTTTTCCATCTACCATCACACTACTGAACTCTACACTACGCCATTCCATTCCAGACCCCATACCAGAAGAATTGACCGGCTGTGCCAGGACAAGTCCTTGGAGGAATTCGGAACAACTGTTCATCTTGAACAATACAGACCCTCAGCAGATGGATTATCAATGCTATTACGTCCTCCTAGGAGTCCTCTGGTCTCCCCGCACCATTCGGGGGAGTGCACTCGACCCGGAGGGTGGCAGCCTCTAAGACTTGGTCCTATGGAGTGTCCCTCCAAGACCTTTGTGAAGCTGCGGGCTGGTCCACCCCGCTGACCTTTAGCAGGTTTTACAACCTTGACCTCTGCGCCACTCCTGGCACCCCTCTCCTTCGACCTAGCTGTGCTCATTCAGACTAGTCAGGGACTGGTCAATGTAGCAGTATTGGACTCTCATTCCCAAAGCGTTCCAATGTAGCTCGAGTTCCTGTAAGGGAACGTCACCAGGTTTATATATGTAACCCTAATTCCCTGAGCGAACGAGATGCTGCGTCTCCATGCCACACTGCCAGCATCCCTGCAGCGCTTCCTTCTCTCTTACAGAAGCTAGCGCCAGCTTCACTTCATGTGCTTTTTATAGCTTCCTGGAGGCGCTTTCCATTAGACGGATTACACATGTGATTCAGAGTGTGAACAAAGTGGCAACGTTCCCAAATACTTGTTGACACAGTGTCTTATTCCCATAAGTAACCAGGGTTACATACGTTATATGTTCTTGGGCAGTGGGCACCATCCTCTGTAGTTTTTTGATGCTTGACTTTGTAGTTGAGCCTAGACTAGAAAGTTATGCACAGTCCAGACTTGATGATGGCTGAGTAGAACAGTGTGAACAGCTCCTGTGGCAGGTTTAACTTATTTAGCTGGCAAAGGAATTACATCCTCTGTTGGGCCTATTTAACAAGGGAGTCAATGTGATTGTCCCACATTAGGCCCTGAAAGATGGTTGTGCCAGGAAACTGAATGACTCCACTGCTGCAGTGCTGTTCATGATTGTGACTGGGGGAGTGTGGGGGTTTCTCCAGAAATCCACAATCATTTCCATTGTTTTCTTAAGTATTGTAAGTATTGTAAGCATTGTTAAGTCATAACAACTCATAACAAGAAGTCATAACTACATAAAGAACACATCCCTGGGCGGCACCACTGCTGATGTGGCTGTTTGACATTAATTTTCTCAGTCTCACTAGCTGATGCTACTTAGAATCTGTCAAAAAGCTGCCTATCTACCAACAAATAGAGCTAGGAACAGAGAGCTGGGTTAGTTTTGTCTGCAAGAGAGTAGGGTTAATAGTATTAAAGGCTGAACAAAAGCATGAGCATCAAAAACAAGATCATCACATAAGTCCCCAATTTGTCCAGATGTTGCAGGATAAAGTGCAGCCCCATGTCCACCACATTATCCACAGACCTGTTTGCTTGGTAAGCAAACTGCAGAGGGTTCAGCAAGGGTCCAGTGATGTCCTTTATATAGGCCAACACCAGTCTCTCAAATGACTTCATGACCACAGATGTTAGGGCAACAGGTATGTAGTTATCAAGTTTTAATGGGTGAAATATGTTGTAGCTCCCCTAAAAGCAGAGCAGCAATTTGAGAACAGTTTGCCGCCACAGGCTGATGATTATTTATTTATTTTTTCTGTTGCTCATTTTTAAGTAATCTTCTGATTAACAAGTAACGCTGTTGTGAAACGCGAACTGTCTTTGTTTTGGCTGATTTCTGCTGCAACTAGAGTTAGGCGAGCTACCCCTTGACCCTGACTCAATGCGTTACAAGTGGCACCCAAACATTTTGTCTCTGGCCTCGAATTTTTCATGTCATCTACACAGATGCAGAGTGATTAATGTCGCTGAGAATGCTGTGAATCTCATGAAGACGTGGGTGAGTGGTACTGGGTCGATTCTAACGCGTGTGAGCGTGAGCAGCCCGAAAGACGTGGTGGACATTCTCTGTTGCAGATACGAGGTATTTGTTTTCACACGTTTGTGAATTTCTAGGGAACATGGAAACAATCTCTGTATGATTGGATGTGCAACATTTTGCACTGGATTTATCCAGGAATTTAACTGTTGTTGATTCATTATTTTGTAATTTGAACTTTTCAACGCTCACAGCTGTTGTGGACTGAGATTGATTAACAAAGGAACCACTATAATAAGGTAAAAAAAAATATTATAATTTCATTTTGGTTTTGAACTGTTCTTATCTCTTAAGGACATTTCTAAAATATTTAATATTTCTTATGCATTGCCAACTTCTCCAAAGTTTATCCAAGTGTTTAGGTTTCATTTGCTACCCCTAAATTCCAGTGCAGGAGATTAATTCAAGTGAAATTTCGGGGGGGGGGGCAATGACATTGCTCTAATTCATTGCTTTGAATTTCATATTGTTTTGATTTAAACTTGATTTCATTTCAATGAGGTGACGTGTTAATGATTTAACTGACCATTCCACAGACCTTGAGTATCCACCCAGACAGAGAGTGCCGGTATCAGTTGATTGTCTGGAGTCACAGGTCAAATGTTGAGGTGAGGTGGCAACGCTGAGAAGATGCCTGAATGACTTACAGAAAAGTATTTTTGACCGCTGTACACAAAACTTGCACATTCCTTGTTCATATCAGTTACCTCCACAGGTTAGGCCTGTGGCTTCTTCTGCCCCACATGTCCAGATGCCAGCTGTACAAATACAGGATCCTCAATCCTTACAAGCTGAGGCACACACCAGGCTGGAGAATGTAGGCCTGGCTCAAAGCTCTCTGGAGTTGACCAATGCAACCAGAACCCTAGCTTTTGTCCTGTATCAATCAAGGCTGGAGCCTCCAGTGTTCCTGAATGATGGAAAAGTTCAGCCTGGTGACTGGCTTCAGCTTGTGGATGCCTATAGGGCCACTTTGGGCCTAAGAGACGCTCAGATTTTGCTTGAACTACCACGCTTTTTAGCTAAATAACCCAGGAAGTGTTTTACAGTACTGAGTTCACACGTCACATCTTGGACACAATTCTGCATACTGTTCAGGACTGTGTTTATTCCGTCTGATAACCAAGAACGTGTCTGGAGAGGTATTCTTGACCGTGTACAAGCCACTGGAGAACCATTTCCATTTGAATTTAAGAAACTCAAGTCTCCACCTCCAGAACAGGAACAGATTGATCTTATTTGCAAGCATGCACTTAAACGCTAAAGAGTTGCATTATACGGCATGCGCAGTACTTTAGTCATTGACCTCTTGATGCGTGCCCACTAGCTCCTCATGACCCAATGGTCGGAAATCTCATTTAAGCTGAAGGGGGTGGTATGGACGAGGAGCATGTTGTTCAACATGGTCTGCTGTATTATAAGAACACTAAAAAAGCAGCACCCAATGAAGCAGCTTAAGCTATTTGTTCCGGCAGTTGTTCGACCCACTGTGCTTAAATATTAGAGATGTTAGATTCTAGAGAGGGAGAGTGAGAGGGGATCAACTTGGAGGTGTACACATCATCGACAAATGGCTTGATGACCTGATGTGATCTCCAAGACAGCTCCATACTCCAAGGTGCGGGGGAGAAGACGGTCTAAAGAACAGCAATGGTCAAACTGTCCCGAGCCTTCAGAGAGGTGAAGTACATGCCAAGAAAATCCACAGCCACTTCCAAAACAGCTGAGACACCCAGAACATGTGGCAGGGCATCCAGGAGATCACGCACTACAAGACAACTTTACCTGCTTATGACGGTAACGCCTCCCTCCCAGATTCTCTGAACAACCAGTTTAAGGTCCAGAACAACATGGCAGCAAGGAAAACCACCCCTCCTCGCAACAACTAGGTGCTTTGTCTATCCATGGCTGAAGTGAAGAAAACTGTATGCAGAGTTAACCCGCAGAACTGCTGGACCAGACAACATTTCTGGCAGAATGCTCAGAACATGAGCAAAAAAGCTAGCAGATGTCTTCACTGACATCTTCAACTGCTCCCTGAGCAGCGCTATTGTTCCTATATGGCTCAAGGCAATGACCATCATCCCAGTGTCAAAGAAGTCTACAGTTTCCTGCCTCAATTACTATCGCCCCATCGCACTTACACCCATAGTAGTGAAGTGCTTCAAGAGGCCAGTCATGAGGCAAATCAAGACCCAGCTACCACCCTCACTGGACCTGTGCAGTTTGCATATCATCCAAACTGTTTCATGGGCCGGGGGCCCTTATGGCTGTGTGCTCAGCCCACTGCTGTTCACTCTGCTGACTCACGACTGTGCAGAAATGCACAACTCGAATCACATCATAAAGTTTGCCAATGACACGACCATTGTGGATCTCATCAGCAGGAACTACGAGTCAGCATACAGAAAGGAGGCTCAACAGTTAACAGTCTAGTGTTTCTGTTTCTGAACGTTGACAAAACTGAAGAGATGGTTTTTGACTTTAGGAGAGCACACACCATTCTCCACTGATCACTGAAAGATCCTCTGTGGAGATCATCAAGAGCACCAAATTCCTCTACTTCTTAAGAAGGCTGAGGAAAGCCCTTCTCCTTCCCCCCACCATAACCATGTGCCACAATTGAGATCATCATTAGCAGCAGCATTACTGCCTGGTTTGGGAACTGTGCCGTATCGGATCACAAGACCCTACAGAGGATAGTGAGGACAGCTGAAAAGATCATTGGAGTCTCTCTCCCCTCTATCACGAACATTTACACCACAAGCTGCATGCGCAAAGCCAACAGCATTGTAGAAGACCCCACACACCCCTTACACACACTATTCACTCTCCTGCCATCAGGTAATTGGTAATAGGAAATAGGAATTTATAATAGGAAAGAATTCAGGCCCTCACATCCAGATTGTGCAACCATTAAGCCATTAGGCTCCTCACCACACAGAACTGACTGTACAAAACTCACACACACTCACTTGACTGCGTGTTACTGAATTGTTACAACCTGTACTTAGCACACACTCAATACACATTTCACCTCCATGTCTTCAGGACCACCCATATTATATTAATCATATTATACTGTTTACATGCTGTTTTGCACCTATTGATTGCTGCTATTGCTGTTTTTGCAAAACATTGTGTTCATGTTTACAAGTACACTCTTATTTACAGTTCTTTTTTTTTGCACATTGTACTGTATAACATGGGTGGGAAGTAACGGAGTACAAATACTTCGTTACTGTACTTAAGTAGACTTTTTTGGTATCAGTACTTTACTCCACTATTTATTTTTCAGACAACTTTTTACTTTTACTAATTACATTTTTACACAAATATCTGTACTTTTTACTTTTTTAAACATTTTTAATTCGTTTTGTATTAACATTATATATATATATATATATATATATATATATATATATATATGGCTGTCAAAATTAAAATTATTGTAAACGGCACTAGATGTTATTAACGCTTTCAGCGCGCATTTCTGTTTTTACCATTTTTATAAAAAGTATAAATACATAAATAAATAACTAAATATAAAAGAGGCGAAATTAAAACCTCCAGCAAAACATACACTTATTCATGACGTCCCTTCTTTACTTAGATATACAATAAATAAATAAACTCCACCGAAAAAAAAAAAAAAAAAAAGCTTCTTGACTTGAAGAGGTGCACTTTCTCCGGTATTACCTTATGAGCTGTCCGTGTGGAAACATAGCAAAGGCTCTTAATGATGTCCACACGTCTCTGCACTGTTATAGCATTTATATTTAATCACTGTACATATGCTTACATATATATCACATGCTGTAAATATGCTACATATTTGTCTGCACTATTTGCATGATTGCTACTTTTTGCACTTCTGGTAGATGGCAAACTGCATTTCATTGCTGTGTACCTGTACAATGCAATGACAAGTTTCTATCTATCTATTTATCTATTTATCTATCTGTCTGTCTGTCTGGGTCAGGATCTCCAGGGCACACTGCGCGCACTTCCGGTTTCGCGGCGAGCACTTCCGGGTCAGCGGCCATCTTGCCGTTTTTCCTGCGCCTCCCGGTATATAAGGACCATCAAGGCTTTAGCTCCTGGCCATCCCAGCCAGTTAATTACAGACCTATCGCATTGACATCAAATTTATGTAAAGTTATGGAACGAATGGTAATGAGTAGATTAACTTTCATAATTGAAAGCAGAAACATTTTTGCAGCATGTCAGAGCGGATTTAGGAAAGGGAGAAATACGATGGATGCAATACTGTGTTTGGAATCTGAAATTCGTAAAGCTCAAATTCATAGAGAAGTATTGGTGGGAGTGTTTTTTAACGTGGAAAAGGCATATGATATGCTGTGGAAAGAAGGGCTCTTGATGAAACTGGAAAGCTTGAAAATTGGAAAAAAAGGAAGGATGTATAATTGGATTAAGGGCTTCTTGTTTGGAAGAACAATTCAAGTAAGAGTAGGGACCGCGTTATTTCGGATCCTTCCAATTGAGAATGGAACTCCCCAGGGAAGTGTGAGCAGCCCTATTCTTTTCAACTTCATGATTAATGACA